>NW_022146996.1:5872183-5924748 GCF_002938485.1 Sitophilus oryzae
GTTTAATCTATTAGACTCATTAAAATAACTAGAATATTTATTAAAATATTAGTTCCGGCAGAACGTGTGATGAAAATTTTTGCATAAATTTGAATTGATTAAATTCATGTCGGGATTAAACTCAGACTAGTAGAAAATAAAAAAAGTTCTATAAATGCATACCTATCTAATTTGTTACTATTTTTAGATCTGCAGCCCTAAAGAAGTAAAGTAATGATAAAATTCTGAAATTTATTAGGATAATGCATAAATGCGTTATTTTCTACAATACTATCAACAAATGTAAGGTATTATTTAGTACTGTTGTAATTCTGTTATATCAACTCAATATTAACGTTCCAGTTCTATTAATGTATTTTGACTTCTAATCAGTGATGGGTGGTGGGTAAGTACCCAGCAGGTAGATATAAAATCTTGGTATATACCAGTATATTTAGATGAACACCCTAATTTTATAAAAGGAGTTTCTGATGATCCTATTGTAAATACCTGCTATAACCGTGAAAAAAACAGTAATATATCAGAAATACATATATCTACAATATTTCGTTCTAGGTACATACCCAGACGGTGTAGGGTATACCCTTATTAAGTATATACAGGGTGATAATTTGAAAACGAACAGTATTTAATATTACCTCTACCGATGATAGTATGAAAATTTGGCGAAATACGTCAATTTACATATCAAGGGGGACAATTTTTGAGGCATTTGTTGTCGTGCTACTTTCAACCCTTTGTCCCCCAGGCCACCTACCCCTAAAATTTTAAATGGCAACCCCTATTTCTTTTACCATTTTGTGTTACTTATAAAATTCTACATAAACTGCATTATTATTTTGTCAAAATTGTGATACTTAACCTCACAAATGAATGAAATGTATTTAATATCTAATTTTTAAAACGGATTGCATTCACCGCCTCATAGAACTTAATTTAAAAATGTTTGTACCTACCAATACTATACATTCCAAATTCCTTTATTTATTTACATTTCGTTTTCGATATCGCCACTACAAAACATACAGTAATTTATTTTTTTTTTGCCGTTTTCGACAAAACAAGATTCTCGTTTTGCTTATTCCTGGTATTTCGAACAAATGATAAGTAGGTACTTGTTCTTTATTTTCCGACTCCTGGTGTGCAATATTTATTTCATGTTCTTCCAGAATCAGTGAAATAAGCTGTGAAAGTTAATTTCATAAACAATTTCAATAGTTTTCAATTATTAGTATTGTTTCTTAAAATTGTTTACACTATTGCTGAACGCGTAGAAATTATTTTCATTTACGGAGCTGAAAATCGCTGCTTTGCAAGAACGGCGGCCGCATTCAACGAAAGACATCGTGAAAGAAATGTTGGACACAAGTACATTCGTGAGTTAGTAGCTAAATTTGAAGAAACAGGATCTGTTTGCAATAAGAAAAGGAATGAGCCAAGACTGCTCAATGAAGCCGCTCAGACTGAGGTTCTTGGTGAAGTTGCCATGGCTCCCACTACGTCCCTTCGTAAAGTTGCAGATAAAACTGTACTGTCGCGTGAGTCAGTCAGGAAAGTATTAAAGCTTCCCAGATTTCATCCATACAAACTCCTAATTATTCAAGAATTAGGGACGATGACCCGGACAGACGTATTGAGTTTTGCGAAATTATGACGGACAAGATTATTACTCAGCCCAGGTTAATAAAGAATATCTGTTTCAGTGACGAATGCACTTTTTACTTAAATGGCAAGGTCAACAAACAAAATTGTCGTTATTGGGGCGACATCAATCCTCATATTATTAGACAGGGGCATACGCAATACCCTCAAAAAATAAATGTCTGGGCGGGTATATTAGGCAATAGTATCATCGGTCCTCTCTTCATTAATGAAAATCTAAATTGTGAAATTTATGCAGAAATGTTAGATACAGCTATAGAACCTCTTAAAATTTGTGAGGTGGAAAATCAAAGGGACACAAATGGAAATATTTTTCTAGATGAGCATTTGCTGTACTTCCATCAGGACGGAGCGACTCCGCATGATGTACGCTCAGTAAGAGAGTGGTTGGATATTCATTACCCAGAGCAGTGGATTGGTAGAAGGGGACTCATAGAATAGCTACCTAGGTCACCAGATCTGACACCGCTGGATTTTTTCTTATGGAGCCACTTGAAATCCGTTGTATTTAAAACTCAACCAGACTCTATTGAACAACTACAGCAAAGAATTGTACAGGAGTGTAGAGCGATTTCACCTGAAACTTTTCAAAACGTACGAGAACAGTTTGAAAACCGGTTGTACTTGTGCTTGGAGAAGAATGGAACCCATTTTGAAAAATTCATAAAGTAGTAAAGTTAAGCCTTATAACATTATCATTATCATAATTTTTCAAGGAGATGCATTAATCTTAATGTACATAAATTACATTTCATTCATTTGTGAGGTTAAGTATCACAATTTTGACAAACAATAATGCAGTTTATGAAGAATTCTATAAGAAACACAAAAATGGTAGAAGAAATAGGGGTTGCTATTTAAAAATTTAGAGGTAGGTGCCCTGGGGGTCAAGGGGTTGAAAGTAACACGACAATAAATGCCTCAAAAATCTGTTCGTTTTCAAATTGTCACCCTGTACAATTATAATTATTTACAATATTTATTAACACTTTTATAATGTATATATTTTGCTAATATCGTTTATTTGGGGATCAATAAATTTATCTTAACTGCATAGATAAACAAAATTTATTTTGCATAAATTAAACATATCAAAGATATTTTTAACCATATGCAAATTGTCATGTGGGTAACGTTTTTAATATTAAACGACAGCAAATCTTATTGTACTATAAATAAAATTGACAGTCAAGTTAGTGACGAATATGAATGCTCAAATTTTAACAGCTTATTGATACAAAATAATCTGATAATTGTTTAGTGTTGCTAATATATTTTGGTTCTTAGTTCAGAGATTTGGAAATAAATTAAATTATAATGGATTTTGAAGACCAAGGTAAGTACTTTTTAAGAGAATTTTATTAACTTAAATATTTTTTTATGAAGCTAGTAGTTACCAAAAACATAGCAGAACGTTCTTTTGAAAAAAATTAGACTTTGAAATTGCGTATCTTTAGAACTCCGCAGATCTCCGCTTCTGTATTTTATAATTTTTAAACGGTATTATACCAAGTTTAATTTACCACAAGTATCTTACCCCAAGAGACCCCGAGGTAGATGATATATAAATTAAAATTTTAAATTGACCAGTAGTCTGATTTTTGTTCCATGGATAATTTCTTAAATTATTATACTAATATTTTTTGAGTAACTCTGGAGTGGTAAAAGTGTAACTACAGAGACTCACATGTTCCTCCCGTTACGAAATATGCTGGGAAATGTGCTATTATTATATATATATATTTTTTCTTACAAAAAAAAAATCAAAATGTTAACGTCTTATTTTTACTACTAGAATCTACCATAATCAATTATACCGTTGATTGAAATATTCAATCAACAATTATATTTTGTATATTTAAGATTATTCCCACATGGAACTGATTATGTAGTCTTGAATAGTCAGTTTGAACTGAATCGTTCTTGTTTATTTTTTGGGAGTCAGATCGAGGAGTGTAAAAAGTAAAAGTATTTTAAGTTAATGTTTTCTTTTTGCTGCTAAGGCTAATCTAGACGGGGCCTACTGTGTTTACGCGGAATCCGAACCGCGGTCCTCCGTCATATCATTGTCACTGATGAGATAATAATCGCAAAATTTATTTTTAGTGAAAATATTTGCTAACAAAAACGCTGTTTATGAAAAATAATATACAGGATGGTTGAACATTGCTATAAGTATAAAATTATATATTCAGATATTAGTAAATTTCAACTTATTTTTTGATTTTTGTCCATGAGACGAAGCACTGTGCGGCGCCGCTCGGGCTTTGTGCTTGCTTGAATTTCGAGCGGCGCCGGCGTCGCGCGTCGCTGCTACTGTTCGGACATTTTATTCTATTTTAATGGCTGTAGACTTATCAAAGAAGAACTAATACAATACCTGCCTCGAATAATGGCATCTCCTATGACAAATAATGAGGATTACAAGTTCAGGGTACAGCTATTAAAATTTTTCATAAAGAAAACGATTTTTATTCATTTCATAGATATCTTGTCTCGATTTTTTCGTATTTTTAAGAATAAGCCTTTTTAGGCGTTTCTATGAACAAAGGCATTTTTACCAACGTAAATGTCTTGTAATGGCTAAGAAATAACTGGAACAACGCAAAGCACCGCTCGTTCAATATGAACACCACAACGCCGCTGATATGGCATTGCTCGACGCCCAACGCGCAAAGCTCACCGCTCAAGCGGTGCCAATATAAACGTGCACTTGAGTCAATATGAATGTGCAGCACCTTGCTATTTTATTTGTTATCCTCGTGATCTTCTGTAAAGGTGCGTTTAGACTTAAGCACGCACGCACTGATCTTTCGCGAATGCTCAAGTGTAACCGGCTGTGCCCGCACGCTCACTCTGAATCTTACTGTGTGCGAGCAGTCGCGAGCCACCAAACGAATGCCGTTCGCGTACGCTCAGCTCGTGCGTGCTCAAGTCTAAACGCACCTTAATACGTATGGTTTGGTTTGGTTGATTTCTAGTGTTTCAAGCAAGCTCCATATTTAAATCAGACTTCAATCCCGATACTACTAATCTGCAACCGTTTATTTTACATTAATTGCAGGGAAATTCAATCCATATTTAATGGGTTTTGGCGGCACGCCGCCGCCGGTGCCGGTTTTGGTCGTATTTTAGCATTTCAATTGTGTCGTTGTTGCTGGTCAATCGGCTTCAATCCAGCTTGGACCTTTGTATCGGTCTTCCGGCAATTCCAAACCAGCCACCCAAGTCAATCTCAGAAAAAATGTCGAATTGATTTGAAGGTTCAAGCGCGCTATAAAACTCAATCGTACTTTTTTATATCAGTATTTGAAGCCATTCAAACGTGCTTGAATCATTCGGAATAAATGTGGTCGTGTACTGGTGAAAGAAAGGTACCCTAACGGATGCCGTCTCATGTTCTGATGAAACTGTAAAAGTTAGCTTCATGCACTTGCTACGCCTTATTTTATTTACGACTTACTGTTTAATTCTGTAAAGGAACGACTTAACCCGAAACCTGCTGATTGGATATAAAATCGGCTCTAAATTGAGCGTAAACGTTTGCGACAGCATTTAACGACACCAGCGGCCATAACAGTAATAATTTCAATTAGTTTTATTCTCTCAATAACGACAGGCGTCGATTTTTTTTCGCGTGATCACGAGTTAAAAATTATTGGGTTTTTATCTGGATAGTTTGCATCCAAATTGACAAACAAAAAAGTTTATGAAAGCAATTTGATTTAAATTGGGATTATTATACAAACATTTTAGTTTATTCATCATTAATAAAAATTTTACGAAATTATTTATGTAGGTATATGTAATATATGTAATATGGTTCAAAAACTCTGGCGAAAATTAAGACAACAACAAACAAAACAAGTATGGATTCATTTTCTATATCTATAATATATCTTCTTCTTCATGTGTCTTCTCCTCATCGGAGGTTGGCAACCGTCAATTATTGGAATTCCTCCCTGTCTTGGGCCAAACGGATAATTGCACTGGCCTCTCCTATATTAAACCACTGGCGCAAATTCCGCAACCTGGAGAACCGTTTGTGCATGATGCCTCGTCGCTCTTCAATCATTTCTTCAACGAACAGCTGTAAGAGACTATTTTTGTTATTTCTAAAAATATGACCAAAATATGCTGCTTTCCGTCGTTTTATTGTAGTCAATAGTTCTTGGTTTTTATTCATTCTCTCTAATACTCCAAGATTTGTTATTTGTTCGGTACGTGATATTTTTAATATTAGTCTTTAAGGTTCATCCCTTGACTCCGTATCGTATAATAATGTAGACAGTACGTAACATTTGGTAGTTCGCCATCGAGTAGTCAGATTCAGGTCTCGGTTGCAGAATAGGGTTTTCATTTTGAAAAAAGTGTTTCTGGCTATTTCAATTTTATGTTTGGTTTCTTCATCAGGATCCCACTTATCATTCAGCCAGCACCCCAAGTATTTAAATCTTCTCGTCCTTTCTATATTTGATCTTGTATTTGTATACTGATATTCTCAATATTTAGTTTGCTAATATAATATCTAATTAAAAAAAAATCTATCTAGTGACTATAAAAAAAAACAAGAACAAAGGACAAGTAATAGCATTTTTTAATACAAAATATGGACTAAATAAATTATTATAATAATAAAGTTTCATCCAAAATTAAAATAATAAATCAATCTGTGTGAATTATTCTTTTCAGATGGTTAATTTATTTCAAAATAAAACAATGGAAATAACGTTTACAACCCTGTAATGTGTTCAAGTTTACGCGTTATATATAAATCACAACATGTTCACTTGCATGTTGGCGGTCTTGGTGTTGCGTAAAAAGAGCCCTACACGCAACGATATCTGAGAGATTTGAACTCTACAGTCCTTCGATTCAGTTCAAATCTTAATGTATAGTGGCGGCTTTGATTAGAGCCACCAGTACACAAGTATTTTTAACTACACAGACTACAGTGGGATTTGGCGGGAACTGTACTAAATTATTGACTGATGAAATTATCTTTTTAAAATCTGCACGTCTAATGTGAAAAGATCCCTATCGATTTGGTCTTAAAATCTGAACTGTGCGATTTGGCATGCAGATTAAATCGTTGCGTGTAGGGCCCCTTTAAATCTTGTATTGATCGATTTTGGTCTTGGTGTTAATTTTTGTGCAAGACCAAGACCACAAGGGGGGGTCAAGAGAAGTTTCGCTAATCATTAATCAGAAGCAAAAAAAAACAAAAAGTGAAAGAGAAAATCCAAAATACTATTCTTGTTGTAAATTTTTTAAGACGTTTTGAAGAAAAAAAAGTTATAAAAATTCTAGGAGATAATGAAAAAATTGCAGTTGGTTTTTATGTTCAAAATAGCTTAATTCTGTTAATTCAATTGCATTTATTTTGATTAGTATAAAAATTATATCAAAAATTATTAATTTACTGATCTAAATTTTATTATCGTTTATACTGCAAAATCTGTTTATAATGTGCCAAATAAATCTTTTACAATTCAACACATTGGTATGATTCTAGTAATTAAAGTAAATATAGAACCAACATAATTTATTGCTTTAAATAAATCGATATTGACGTGCGCCAAAATTCCATTTCTGCAATAAAGTTTGATATCTTATATTTTTTTCCTCCTTTATAAATGGATTAATTATATAAAAATAATATAAATAAGTATAACTTTAATATAAGTATAAGTAAAAAGAAAAAATATAAAAGCTAAATGGACATCTTTTTAGAGTTAGAATAGCATACCAATGAAAAGAAATAGTTTCTGTTCATACAAGAGACCATTTTTATTATAAGACATTTATTAAAATATATGGCTTTTCATTCTTTACTCTGCGTGAGCACTCCGGGTGGTAGTTGAATTGGACATTTAACTAATATAAGAACGCATAAAATAATATATGTAATAGACATCTTTTCGATTTTTATTGCCTATTTATTTATACACTTTAAATCATAATAAACTTAATTTCCTATGTATAGTCAACAAAGTTTTCTTAGAGAAATAAAATTGTAAATAGATTTTGGTCATGAAGTTGAAAATTATTTTATATATAGCATGCTATAAAATACACACTGATATAAATGATTTTCACAAGCAAACTAAACTAATCGAAAATAATGCCTATACTTGTGGCCGGTATATTTGTCGAAAAGATTTGTCAACATTTATTATATTTGATACATATTATCACAGGCTACAGAGTAGTTTTTAACAATGCAAAAGTTATAATTTTTTTTTAATCTTTTAAGTTTTTTTTAATCCAATCAACTATTATACCCCATCATACAGTGTATAACTTATCATACATGGGGATCTTCCTGTTGTAGAGGGGACAACAGCGTATTTCTCATCTTCCTCTGACAACAGATGTTCATCCTCCTTGGAGTGGACCTCCTATGAGGGTATACACCCTTCCATGGTTGAGGTTTAGCCCTCCGTGCCCTTCACAGTCGAGGAGCTTGTCTGGATAATCTGTCCCCATTTTCTCCACCTCTTGTCTCTTCTTAGATCTGATACAGAGGTTGTCCCGAATCTATAATAGAGGATATATCCCTCTTTCTCTATTGCCCCCTTGGATTTAAGGTCAATTCAACTTAAAAATGGTTAATCTGTCCACTTCTACAGATTCTATCGCATGTAGAAGTAAGGGAGACGAGAATAAAATGGTTTTTGGTGAGGTTGTCTCCTCTTGGTCCGGGCTGTTAAGCTAAGATCCCCCACACCCTCTGCCCGTAATACACGACCACAGACAGTAGAGAGTGCCTGGTATGACGAACAGGGCAGTCCTATCCGGCATCGTTATACATCTTGGTGCAGTTCCCTGGCCACGACACTACAGACAGGGACAAGTCAATGACACAGAAGATCTTCTGTGCCAATGTTCCTTAGACCCAGCCAAAGTACCAGAGGGGATTCCCCCTAGCACGTGACTAGGAGCTTCCCCACCAACGACAAAGTCTGGCCTCTCCTAGAGGAAGATTTTTAGTCTTACTTTATTAGGTAAAGGTGATCATGTAGTAATTGTTCATTTCAAATGTGGTTTCATGTCATGTCAATTTGGGAGTGTTAACGGTTTAAATAGATTTGTCTGCTAAAAAACTGAAGTAAATGTTCTCAGAGTGGTATTTAGATCTTTTATTAGTTTTTTTTGTTATTTTTTTTTGTTTTGGCTCTGTCATGGGTGGAAACATTCTCTTTGCGGAAAATTTCTTTTAGGAGTAAACGGCTACTGACAAGCTGGTTTAGTTTTGGATTCTACGCAGTGGCATTTTACAAAACATAACATATCTTTTCGATTTTTGTTTCACAGTGTGGAAATACCTCGGGAAATACCCACTAATACCCCCTCCCCCGGGCATTTGTCTAGAAATAAAATAACCGACTTTTTATAAAAGGGTTTACACTGAACATTTGAAATTAGCGTGGATCTCACTTATGAAATCGCGTTTTTTGTTGGATGATTATTTGGTCATATCATATACAGATACAGATAGGTATATGATATAATTGAAATTAATTTTATTTATCTGACATTCTGTTGATGATTATTATCTAACGAATGAAGATATAATCTTGGGATTAAATACACTTAAAGTGTTTTAATATTTATCTGTAGAAATAATAATCGATATAATAAAATTACCTATAAGTCAATTATTGTTGTAGTCAATAAAAATATGATAATTTGATGTAACATAATAATCTTATTGTTTCGCTCCCAGTATAACGAAAGTCCTTCAATAAATTTTCTTCAACACCTTATCGTATTGTAAATTATTGTATAAATGATAAAAACTTTTTATTACTAATGTTTTTTCTTATGTTAGGACATTGACCTAGGACGAGATAATGATGCATTGAGAATCGGATGCTTTTTTTATCAATTGAAAGAGAATAATATTATCGATATTGTGTATCGGGGAAAAGGGCAAATATGTCATTCAGATTATTTGCAATTACGTTTTATGGTCATTATTGCTGATCAGCGGCATTGCCAGTTGCATGTACAGATCTGTGCCACTTTGTTGTGACTTTGTAATTAGACTAATTAATAACATTTTTTTTATTGACTTTTTATATATTATCTCCTCAAGTATATGAAGATATCGTGGATTGATAGAAAAAGAGCATACATAATATTATGGATGAATTTGTACTGGCAGCACCGTCACAGAGTGAGGCCAATATCTTATCAGTTCTTATCAGGATTAATGAGCTCATTTGTAATCCAACATATTCACTATCCTGGAAATATAGACTATTAGAAATCATACTAGCCAAATATGTTACCTGTGGTTATACTTTTATGCACATCCTATACCTATTGCAATTTTTCACCAGATAATTTGTCCGCTTGAAGTATTTTAGTGCAAATAATTTCGGATATTTAAATAAATTTTCTTAAGATAAATAATGATTTTCAATGATGGCATGCTATATATTTAAGTATATTTTCTCTAAAGTCTAAAGCTTTAACAGTTAAAGATACTCTAAGTACCTCACCTGTATATCTAAATTGGAATGTTTTCTATCCATAATCTTCTACACTGATCAGTTGAGTTGAAATATGTTTAATTCCCAATCAATCAAGCAAATCTTCAATTATTATTCTTGATTATGATTATTAGACATATATTCATATTAGTGTTTCAAACAATTAAATGAGTGTCTCAAATGATTATAGATAATGATAGAGAATTCTCAATGCGGGATTATATCGGGATATACAGAGTGAGTCTTAAATATGTGCAAATTTTTTTAGCGGTTCCAGGAAATCCCGGTACCGAAAATACCGGGAATTGCCGATTATTTTGAGACATTAAAGAACCGGGACTCGAAATTATTAACTCCCGGTTCTTTCGGTGCTTTCAGGGCTCGGTATGAACAATTAAAAAAATAGTTTTTGTTACGTGAGAAAGACCATTGATACTTTCTAGCAGTCGAAATCAAACACTTCTAAATAAGTAGTGATGCTACAATATGATCGAAAAATACGGCGTCGGCGATAGAAAGCTATAAAATGAAGATCGCTGTTATTTTATATGAAAAATTATATGGGGAATGTCATCGATCGCCATTTCCAAGGTAGCTGAACGCCGTTTTTTATCATACGCTATCACTTATTGTTCTTACTTTTGAAGTTCCTGTAATGTTTATTAGCAATTATCGATATAATAAAAAATTATTATTAAAGTTTAAATACATGTTATATTTTATTATTTAGTATAATGTTGCTCAATCTATTAGATATATTTTATGTTATGCTTTTGGCAATTGCATTTTTAATTGAAAATGTAAGGCTTCTTGTTAATTTAGTAAAGTTATGTTGTTTGATGTAAATTTTAAGATTTTTTTTTCGATTTGTTCTTCGCTTGTGTTCATGTTAATTTTTTCATAACTATTATTTTCATTTAAAACACAATTTTTTATCAATTTTACTTGGATACATCCATTGTTTGCTGTTTGACGAACTGCATCATTATTGAACAACAATTCGCTAGTACCGAAAGTACCGAAAAAACAGGAAATTCCGGTTCCTTACAACCGGATGTCGAAATTTCCGGTTCCAAAAAACAGCTCCGGTTCGAGAACCCCTACTAGCAAGTAAAACTGGCTGCATTAAACGATTTGTCATCCCATCCTGAGATGCCAATATATACATGTCTGTCTCAGATCTAAGGCCAGCAGATTTCAGAAAAGTAAACTCAAACTTTCTAGACAAAGACCGAAGTGTAATTTTTTGCCATTCTCGTTCAAAAGTTACTGTTAACAGTCTCTGGTATATAATCTAGTAATAAATACTTAAATCAGAAAACACCAAGTTCTTCGACGGCTCTGTTTGCTGTTTTGAAGAGATAATGTAGCACAGTTTTTAGAAGACCAGTACTATGGATATGTTTCTGAAGCTTCTAGCAAAGCTTTTGATGCAGACAGTGAAAGAAAAAACGCACTATTGGGGTTCCACATAGATCCTTCCAAGTAGATATTTTCAAATAGATTTGAACACTGGTACTATCGGGACTACTAAGCTTCTAGATCATGAGATTCTTCCTAGTTTTAATTTTAATGTTTATGTTTTTGACATGGGAAAGCCTGGGTGAGCATGCTTAGCATAAGAGTGAATGTTCAAGTAAAAGACGTAATGATTGTCTTCCGGTGTTTTCAAGCTTAGCTTATAATCTTCCTGATAGTTCAGAAGAACAGCATTTAATGTATGACATCATGGAAATGAATGAAATGGGTAAGACAAAATTAAACCAAGTAACAGATTTAAAGAAAAATAAATTAAATGTAATAACTTCAGTATCGATTTCGTGGCCTCAAACAAACTGCAGTATATATGATTGTTATTTTACAACACACACCTATTCTGTCATGTAGGAATTCCTAACTCAAATGACCCCCGAGTTTCTGGCATACGTGGGAGATAATTTAATACTAGCGATTAGATATTAATTAATCGTTATATTACTAATCGTTTTTAGATATAAAGACGAAGTAGTTTTAGGGGTAATAAACTATTAAATAGTTAAAAAGTGTTTATTTAGATAACACTCAGTATTGAGTTTAGATTTTAATAAATTTAATTAATTAATAATATAATTTGCTCTACTGAGATATAAGACAATTTATGGAAAATTTCGGGAATAGAGTGTGTTAGCCTCGTTTTTATTCATTGTCGTCATTGACATTTGACCGAATATATTTTGATAGCAATTCTGCAAGATGACATTAATTTCGTACATTTTGATACAGACGCATTTCATTACCAGGTCAATAAACTTTTTTTTATTCACTGTTTCCCAGTACAATATAACTTGTTCTAGTCTCCGCCGATTTTGTTGATTTTTTAACCAATTAGTATCTAAAAATTTGGATTTTCAACTTTCTTTAAATTTAAATTAAAATCTCCATCTGTATATTGTACGGGAAGAAAGTTTTATTATTGTCGTGAAGGTTTGAAACGCCCTGTGGAATGATTTATCAAAGTAATGAACTTATAAACAATTTTAATTCATCTTGAATCTTGATAACTTTACTTTTATTTGAGATTATTTGTTTTTAAAGATAACAGTAACGCTTTACAGTAATTTTAGCACTAAAGCTTGCTTCACTCAAAGAGAGTTTATTTCTTTCATGTCTATTAGTATTCATATTCGTCATATTAGTATCATTAGTCATATTAGTATTGTTATGCATGAGATTATTTTAAGTCTAGAAGTTCAGATCTCTACCATATGTTCAATTAAAGTAACAATAACGGACACAACTTCGGAACTTAAAACTCTGCTTAAGTCGTCATCATCATCAACAATCAGCCACTAAAGTCCACTGCTGGACGTAGGCCTCCCTCGTTTGCTTCCATAACTCCCTATTTTGAGTTATGTATTTGCATCCAGTTGCTCTGGATACGCCTTAAGTCCTCATACCATCTGGTTGGAGGACGGCCTCTGCTCTTGAATGCATGTCTTGGTCTCCATTCTATTATTTTCTTCGTCCATTGGTCATTGTTTAGCCTTGCAATGTACCATGCCCAATTCCATTCCAAAGTAGTTATTTTCTCTATGGCTTTCATGACTTTTGTTCTGTCTCGTACTTTGATATTCGGTAGGCTTTGTCTCTCAGAGATAGCCCCAACATTGATCTTTCCATTGCTTTTTGCCTTATTCTGATTTTACTTACTGTTTTCTTGGTTAATGTTAGGGTCTCCGCACCATAGGTTAGAACAGGTAGCACGTATTCATTGAATACCTTTCTCTTCAAAGATATCGGAAGTGCCCCTTTGAAAATGTATTTCAATCGTCCATAGGCGGCCCAAGTCAGTCCTATTCGTCTGTTAAGTATCGCAAGTTTGGTTATCGCGTCTTATATGTATTTTGTGTCCCAGGTACCTACTTATAAGCAGTTGTTTGTTTTATTTCTTATTGGTTAATATATATTCCACCACCAATTACTAGGTTTATCACCACTTGGGGTTTTGAGATGTTGATTTTTAGTCTCATTTGTTCAGAGGTTGCATTCAATTTTTGTAACATTTCTTGGGCATGATTTACACAATCGGATATCAAGGCAATGTCATCAGCAAATCGCAGGTGGTTCAAGTTTTCGCCATTTCGTTCCATTCTATTTGTTTGCACATGCATTGGAGCAAATTATTAAATAATTTTAGAGAGATGGTGTCGCCTTGGTGAACACTTTTTTCTATGGAAGTTGTTAGTATTTTCATGAAGCCCTAACACAAGCTGTAGCGTTCTAATATATGTCCAGCTATATGTATATGTATGTTTAATCACTGTGACGTAGCGAAGTTTATTACCTATCCATTTAAGCCGGATCGGTCGACAATAGAATTTGCGCTTTTTACTACATTATGTAATTAAGAGATTATCTGTCTTATTAAGTAACTGATGCGGATGTACGTGATTAAGTAATAGCATATTTTTCGGTTAGTTTATTATTTAATTATACGTACACACGGCTTTGGGTGCCGATTTGCTGTCCTCCATTCGCGAATTTCAAGTTCGAGAGCTTTACGCTCTGGGCTACTCGAGAATGGTTGTAAAAGGAGCTGTGCGCGATAGCCTCGTGCCTCCGTATGGCGCGGAACAGTCCTGAACTTTATGACTCAATTGGATGGAGTGAGATTATCGCGTTCTTGAACAGTTCAGAGCTGTACAACTGCGTGAATGGAGGATAGTAATTGTCGTGTGTACGAAGAGTACAGTCAATGTGTTCAGTGCATTACGATATAAGAGAGAAGAGTAAGAATTTTCCCAAGCGCATGAAGTAAAACGTCGGATTAAGTGGATATAATAAACTGTGAATTTTTTTCTCTCCGATTTACAACATCGCCATAGCGATTCACTTCTACACATGTAGGTAAATGCCGAGGGGTAAGCCGCTGACAAATGTCTGTACACTAAAACCACGTATAATGGAAAAAATGCCAACTAATACCACGATTAATACCACTAATACCAAGTAATGTCAACATCTTGTACACCAAAATACACCAGCGGTTTACCCCTTTCTCAGTAAATGCTGACCCAAGACCAGTGCCGCTTTATCCATTAGGCAAGATAGGCAGCTGCCTAGGGCGGCAGGCTGAATAACAATATTTACTTGAATTTTATTAGTTGAAGGGGGCGGCAAAATAAATGGTGCCTAGGGTATCAAAGGGTATCACCTTAACGCGGCCCTGCCCAAGACTTTCTCTTGTCGATCCGGTATAAATCTATTATCTTAGCCTTAAATAAATTAGAATACAATAAACTATGTTAAAAACTTTCATGTATACTACTGAAATGAAGATAATATATCTAAGCTAAATGTAATCTATTACAGTTGTAGTAAAATGAGTAACTAATTGTCGAAAATCCAGATCCAACCCTGATGCAACCTTTTTTTGAAACGTCTACTTATGCGGTTTGAAATTTTGATGCAAAATCCGGCAATACCACTCAGAAGAAATGTACTCACCCATACCCACCCAACTTTTTTCTCTTTTTAATACATTTGATTTGCCATTAAGCTGTCTACATCACTGTCTTACACGTTAAAATCCTACCCGCAGAGTATCTGTATATGTTTAATCACTGTGATGTATCGATGATCTATACGAGAGTCAACTAGAGATTTTAACATTTTTTGTTGGCTAATAATAAAATGCCTTTTTGTAATCGACAAACACTGAAACTAACGGTCTGTTAATTATATTCGACCATTTTCTCAATTAGGCTTTTTAGACTTTGAAGGTGATCATTTGTGCTGAAACCTGATCTGAATACGGCTTGCTCTGGCGGTTGATATTGGTCTAATTTGGCAGTGTCTGTTGGTAATTATTTTCGTAAAAAGTTTATATAACTGAGATAACAACTGCTTAAGTAACAAACAATAATAATATGACTTTTCAATAACAGTGATGAATTTTGTGAGTAAATTCGAATTGGTAGGTGCTGTGGAAAGACAACTGGAATTTTTAAGGGTAATTTCTAATTCCAATTTATTACAATTTTCTTGAGGATTTGATATTATATATCAAAGATTTCTTAACATATTGAAGGTAATAACCTTCAATATGCAACGACACTGTTACATCCAATTCGTAATTTATTGAAGCCTCTCAAACTTTACAGATGACTACATTAATGTGTGTCTCGTTCTTCATTTAAAGTAACTGTTTTGCCCGTGCGTTAACAGAATATCAAATGATTATTTTAACACATTAATGTTTTACTTATTTAACGTTCTATAGGAATGAACAAACATTACATTTTTAAGTCTATTGATAGTACTATTATTCAAACATACACAGCTACAACGTATATTAAACGTTTTATGAGAAAAATTATACGAACTTTATTTGTTTATAGTCTTGCTTGAAGAGGTTAATTAGTTAATACGACTGCTTATTTTGGTTTAAATTGCTTAAATTGACTGATAAGAAGGATTTGTCTTGTCTCAATGTTGCTAAAAATAAACGCGGATTATCTAAGAATATACCTAGTGAAACTAGGATAAATACGTGTATATCATTGTTATTATTTATTTGTTAATGCTAGGTTTAATAGTAGACATGATAAGTACTATTTATATCTTTGTGTTGGCTGGTTTATTTCTGGGAATATTGCCACACTTAAAACAAACACTTAAATAATTATTTTTATGTATTTTTTATGCAAAAACAGAATATACATAGCAAAATATTTGACCAAAGGTATTATGTTTTATAATTGATATGATTAAATAAAGCAAGTATAAATATACTACTTTGTGTTGTATTTTCTATATCTATAGCGGTGTCTAATATTATATCGTACCACTAACTGATGGGTATTGTTGGAACATCTGTATGTGTAGACAGCATAGATATTTTATATCTCTACTCTTTAAGAGTCTATTACGCTGTACCGTTCGGGTCGCTCTCAGGGGTCGGGTAAAGCGGGTGTGTGGCCGAAAGAAATATACCGATCAGGACAGGCAAACACTGCGGGTTGGATTTTAACGTGTAAGACAGTGATGTAGACAGCTTAATGGTAAATCAAATGTATTAAAAACAGAAAAAGTTGGGTGGGTATGGGTGGGTACATTTCTTCTGAGCGGTATTGCCGGATTTTGCATCAAAATTTCAAACCGCATAAGTAGACGTTTCAAAAAAATGTTGCATCAGGGTTGGATCTGGATTTTCGACAATTAGTTACTCATTTTACTACAACTGTAATAGATTACATTTAGCTTAGATATATTATCTTCATTTCAGTAGTATACATGAAAGTTTTTAACATAGTTTATTTTATTCTAATTTATTTAAGACTAAGATAATAGATTTATCTATTAATACCGGATCGACAAGAGAAAGTCTTGGGCAGGGCCGCGTTAAGGTGATTTGGTACCCTAGGCACCATTTATTTTGCCGCCCTTTTCAACTAATAAAAATTCAAGTAAATTTTGTTATTTCAAAAATGCCGCCCCCTATCAGCCTTCCGCCCTAGGCAGCTGCCTATCTTGCCTAATGGATAAAGCGGCACTGGTCTTGGGTCAGCATTTACCGAGGGAGGGGTAAACCGCTGGTGTATTATGGTGTACAAGATGTTGACTTGGTATTAGTGGTATTAATCGTGGTATTAGTTGCTTTTTTTTTCATTATACGTGGTATTAGTGTACAGAAATTTGTCAGCGGCTTACCCCTTGGCATTTACCTATATGTGTAGAAGTGAATCGCTATGGCGATGTTGTAAATCGTAGAGAAAAAAATCCAAAGTTTATTATATCCACTTAATCCGACGTTTTACTTAATGCGCTTGGGAAAATTCTTACTCTTCTCTCTTTGTTCAGTATATCGTATTGCACTGAACATATTGACTGTACTCTTCATACACACGACAATTACTGTCCTCCATTCACGCAGTTGTGCAGCTCTGAACTGTTCAAGAACGCGATACTCTCACTCCATTCAATTGAGTCATAAAGTTCAGAACTGTTCCGCGTCATATGAAGGCACCAGGCTATCGCGCACAGCTCCTTTCAGAACCGTTCTCGAGTAGCCCAGAGCGTAAAGCTCTGGAACTTGAAATTCGCGAATGGAAGACAGCAAATCGGCACCCAAAGCCGTGTGTACGTATAATTAAATAAACTATCCGAAAAACATGCTATTACTTAATCACGTACATCCGCAGTTACTTAATAAGACAGATAATCAATTAATTACATAATGTAGTAAATAGCGCAAATTCTATTGTCGACTGATCCGGCTTAAGTGGATAGGTAATAAACTTCGCATTCTTCTCTCATTATTATATTTCAGAAATCTGCCCTATCCTGTCGTGTTAAACCACACTCAAAATTCCAAACACACGTGCTTTGATTAAGGCTTGATTAAGGTTTGCAGAGCTTCAGCATTTGCCATAAAATAACGAGCAATTTGTTACAAAACGATATAAATTATATATCACTGTAATCACAAATGTTCAATCTATTTCCATATTATAACGGAATTTTAAATTATATCTTTATTTTCGAGAAAATTTAGTCCAAACATAAGGAATATTTTGTTGATGTTCGAGAATAAATCTTAAAAATAAAGAAGTTGCCTGAAAATGTGCTACAATACGGATATAGTATAATCCTTTGTCTTTAATTTCCTTCTTCATTTGTGTAAAAATACCTAGCCAGTTTTACATAAAACGTTAAATGCCGAACGCTTATTTTGCTACTTTTTCGGACTAGTGACATGGACTGTTAAGAAACTCTCTTTAAAAACTCTTTATGGAATAATATTATAATCATATGAGCCTGATAAGCTAATATAGCTTTGGTGTTTTGTAATGTGTAATAGAAATTTTTAGATACATTTTTTAGTATTACTTTTTCTCGTTTCTGACGACGGGAAGAGATATACCGCCTGAAACGTAAAGTGCTTTTCGTCAGTTAGGCAAATTTGTTTCCAAGTAGATAAATTTGAATTCTAAATTTAACTTCTCCTAAAGAGCTGGTATCGGTTGGAATACAGTAGAATTTTACAAAAATAACTTTTTTACTTTTGGTAGATATTATAGTTCTAGGTTTCTGTTTCAGGCGAAACACCCAGACATTTTAAAAATGTATGCTATGTCTTGTATTTTAAGTTAGGTTGGTTTTTATTATTTTTAATCCATCTGGTATGCGTCTAGTGTTTTTATAAGGTCTAGAATAGATGCGGTTGCACGTACCTTTCAGTCAAGATGTCAATCATACGTCATTCTTTTTAAAGCTCTATATAAATAGTAACTTTAAATCTTATATATTAATGTACCAGTTAGCTATCTTAGTAGACAAGATTATTTTAAAATGTTTTTTTTTTTAATATAGAGAACCTTGTAGAATGATATTAAATTACCCCAAAAAAAGTATTTAAGTAAATGAGAATATGAAATGTGTGTTCAATAACATTAACATCAATGCAGAAACAATAATATTAAAATATACCTATACATACAGATATGCCTATATTCGATACCAATTAAACTTTTAGTTACGTAATCGAGGGTGCGATTTTTAAATTTATTGTTGCCAACCATGGACATATTTGGCGGCGGGCTGACTAACTGGAATTTACATTTCCCCCATTTACAGAATATTATGAACGGGTGCGGTAGTAATGGCCCTTTATGTCCCTTAAGTGCTGTTAGTGTGTGTTGTTGATGTAAATAATATCTGTTTACATTTTATAATTAATTTATTTTTGTTTCCTAAAATGTTTTGAATAAAAGAAAATATGTTAAATTGGGCAACTCTGTGCCGGTAAAGCTAAATCATTGTGACTAAAAGTTTATTTGACATGGAAAATATCAAATAAACTTTTATATATTTTATAATATATTTTTTTCTATCAGCAGATAAGTAGGTACCATACGTTCGAAACAATAGATTTGGCCTAGATATAGAGATGTGGACGAAAATCAAAATATTCCTCTTAATCTGCAAGTTGCATTTTACTTATAACACAGTTGTTCAAAGTTGTGTCGCTATCATAGTTGTTTATATAGAGCAATAAGGACTTGAAGAAAAATAAATTGAAACATAAAAATTACTAATCAAAAATTAATAATAACTAGTTGCCACTGTCAAGAACTTCGTTGATATATAGACATACATACTGCCATTATTCGCTGACGAGTATTCGACACGCATCAAAAGATGGTCATGCAAGGCGTTTTCTTTCATGAGCTTTTCTGTGACTGAAAAGCCCGATACGTGATGTTATTTGCCTACCGCACTCCGGACATTCAAAAATCTCATTGCTTTGTTGCCTCTTTACTTTTTGGTTATCGCTGTTAACTGAATATACAATTCTTCTCCATTGGATTCTATTGTGAACTTCCAAGACTTCGTTGATAGACATTTTATAGCTCTCGTTTACGCACTGAGATGTGGTTTTCTTTTGATCATCCTGTATTGTGAAACGTTTATGTGGTGTTATAAGCAATACGTATTATATTGTATAACTATTGTATCCCTGTCTAGATATGTATTTATATTTTGACACTATTCTCCTTGATTAAGACTAAATCTGCACACATTCCATGTTAAAGAATAGTAAGTAATCCAGTTTTACGATAATTATACGACAATTACGATAAGTTATGATAACAAATTAAAAGATAAGATGCAAAATTTACCTTTCGCAAGGCGCAGAAATTAGACTGAAAAAACCTAAGGAAAAAACCGGCAGATACGTCTAAGATAAAATTATTGCGCTACGCACATGTACATGTCGTAGCAAGTTCTTCATTTTGAATTTTAATATGAGACATTAAATATCTCGAAGAAGCAATTCCACATACATGTCACATATTTCTCAAGACATATTAAGTTCAGTATCAATATATTTTACTTGTTGCCGTTTTATAAATGTACCGGGTGTTTTAGATTAATAGAGAATATTTTATTTATGCTTGACGGTGGAAGCCGCGTCCTCATTGGTATTTTTTTTCGTTCGTGTTGAAATAATTATTTCTTGAATAAATAATAGTGTCCATACTGACTGAACTCATCGATGTTAACATCGATGTGCAGGTATTAAGAGTTTCGATGTTACCAAATTTTGATTTTATAACAATAACATTATTGAGTGTTTTAGACTGTTGGATGATTTCCATTCCAGGTTATGGATGGAGTCTTCTATGTTCTTCAGTTTCGCTTTAAGTTGGTTTCCGCTTAAGAAGCAGAACGGTTCTGGCCAAGTTATCGGAGCTCCTTTTCTAGCTAGGTCGTTTGCTTTTTTATTGCCTTCTATCCCTTGGTGAGCGGGCACCCAGAGTAGCAGGACTTTATTTTCTTTGCCTAATTTGTTCAGCTTCTCTAGACATTCTTTGACCAACTTCGAATTGATGGTTACTGAGTTGATCGCTATTAGTGCTGCTTGACTATCGGATAAGATGGCTATTTCCTGTTTTCAATAGTTCCTATCTAAGATAACTTGTATGCATGTTTTGATAGCGCAGATTTCTGACTGAAGGTTCTGCTGGGGTAGGTGCCCATTGGTTTGGAGTATTTAGTTTTCGGTCCAATTACTCCTATCCCCGTCCCTGCATTTATGGTATGGTCTTTTACATGCTGAGCAAAAGTTTCTCTCTTCCCTTTCTTTTTATTGCGCAATACTACAGTGAGGTGTTTCTCAAAGTTGTAAATTCTTGGTATAGCTAGTATTGCCATAAAAATTGTTTTATTTTTCATCTAATTGCCGTATGATAGTGCTACGTTTCACTTCTAAGTAGTGAAGCTTTTTCTTAGAAGACGTAAGTCACATTTCACACACAGGGCATCAAAATGTGGCTGAATCTTCACATTTATTTTAACGAATTGGGTTTATTTTTTGTTGAAAAAACACATTTTTGTTGAAAAAGAAACATTTAAAAAAATTCTTTTCTCTTCTATTTTCTTTAGTTATTCAAATTTACTGCAAATCAATGCACGCAATCAATTCCATTGTGATTCGAGAAATTGAAAATTCTTTCTCAGCCTGGTTTCATTCAGTTTTGGATATAGGCCTCTTGTAGGGTTTTCCATGCTATGCGTATATATTTTTCCATGCTATATCTCTAGCCAATCCTATCCATTGTTCATTATCCATCCATTTTTATCGTTATTGACTCATCTCCTTTTTGGTTCACACAGTTCTCGTAGTTCCCCTTTATGCTTATGGTATGACTTTTTGTGACCATCCATCGGTCTGGATCAATGACATCGAAATATATTAGACCCGGCGACTTACATTTTAGCGAAAGCCATCATTGCCTTAGAAAACTGCATGTATGCCAAATTTCCACTTCGACCGCATTTAAAAGGAAATCTTACCTACGTATACGTACGGGGATAGCTAACCCACATTGTAAACCAGGAATTCCAAATATAGATTACGTCGTAGAATACTTTTTTTTAAACCGATAGATCAGATACCTTTAATCAGCATTAGCCGTTATTTAAATCTTCTGTAATTATAATTTTTAGATTTTAAGAAATTTAACATAAAACAACCGACAACATCGCAACGCCAGCTGATACTGAAAACGTACGCATTTTACTATCTTTACTCCTAAATTCAGGCAGCCAACAAAACATCCAGTTCGAATTCGTTCATAAATTGCTTTACGGCGTTGCCAATGTGTTGTGGTTTTTCGAAATGTTTTATGAGGTGATTTCCAGATATTTTAGTGTTTTGTGGTATTATTTTTAGTGATTTTATTCAGAAACAATAAGACAATGGTGCGAACTTGCTTAATTTGCAAAAATAGAGACGACTTAAACCTAGAAGTTTGATTTCAAAGGTGAGTAAGGCTATGTTACATCAGTGCGGTGCCGAAAGGTAAAATAGGAAAAAATCTTTGAAAATATTAGTAAATCACACAGTTTTGAAATGTACCGTTATAAGTAATGAACCATTACATTAAGTTAGTTTCGTCACGTTTGGTTTTATTGAATATCTTGATCATAATATTTAAATATTATCAAAACCAAGTATACAAATGCGAATATTAATTTGTTGAAAATATAAAAAAATTAAAGATGTCACAATTACGAAAAATGTTCAATAGTGATATGTGTATGATCGAAAAAAAAACGGCGTATATGGGGAATGTCATCGATGTTCATTTCTAAGCCAACTGGACGCCTTTTTTTCGATCATACTGATTGTTATTAGGATCTTTAGTTATTAAAGATGATTTTTTAAGTGTAAAATCAAAATAGATTTATATAATGGATATTACATACTAAATACCGTATGATCTAAAAAAAAACGGTGTCAAAGACTGCTGGGAATAACAATCGAATATAATTTTAGCGAGGTCTATTTCTAGATGTCATTTATTAAAAATTGACATAAAAGATATAGAAAAATTATAAAAGGATAGAACGTTTCCAGAAACACAAATCGATATCCAAAAAAAAATTTTTCGAATTTATATTACACCATTTAAAAATCAAATACAACCTTAAGGCGTACTACTGCCAGTAAGTGTCATTAAAAAATAAACAAGAGTAGGGGTCATGACATATCACCTTGCCAAAATTATCACCGATTGTCATTTTTGACGCCGTTTTTTTTTTGATAGTATAATTTTTGTAATAGAGGAATGTATTTTTTGTTTTGTTTATTAAGACTAAAAAAAATTATATAGTTTAAAAGATGAATGCGTCTTTGTTTGATATGTTTTATTGAATAGTTAATTATTTATTCAGTACAAGGTCCTGATTATCCGCGAAGAAACTGATCCAGAAATAAGTAAATATTTTAGAAATTTTCTTTTGTTTAACAAAGATCTTTATTATTGTTGTTATAAATAGTAATATTTTTATACCTAATACTAATTTGCAATTCGTCACGACAGTTTTAAAATATTCTCATTTTTCACCGTTGCCTCAATCAAAATAATACCATTAATTCACATAAATGTTTTATAAAAGTCGTCTTCGGCTCGTATTCATTGAACCCTTGATGGATTATATTACTACTGGAGCAATTTACAGACATTACTATGGAAATGTACATATCATAATTTCAATTAGTTATTTTTGTATAGAAGTGATTGGAGTATAGAAGTAGTCATTTTCAAAATTTGAAGACCCATCTAGCACAACAATATATTGTATCCAAAAATCATATTTACGAGAATATAATATTAAATTATATATTACAATCAAAGTAACTACGCCACTGGCACACATTCTCAAGATCTCTGAACAGCGTTGCCATTCTCTCGGGAATCCTTCATGACTGCGATCAGCCCGTCTTGTTCCCACTCGCATGGAACAAGAAACGAATATCTGATTCTGATCTTTTTCTTTTTATGAATGAAATGCCGGGTCTACTTTATTTAGAAGTCATTGGTCTGGATCCTGTTGCGTCACATATCCGATCCATTGCCCCTTCAGATTTGCAACACTTTATTTCTTGCCACTCTGATTCAATTTAGAGGCGTGAAATTTAAAAATAAAACTATATTAATTTCTAAAGAGCAGAACAAAACCTATTTTAAACAAGGCTAATAATTCACAATTTTATTCGTAAAAAATTACAAAGAAATGTTTTAAACTCAATTTATTGAGAAAATATACAAGTTATTATTTTACAGTTTTCTCACAAAATAGCATAGTGATTCGCTGAAATTGAGTAATAGCGATTATTTAAAATCTATCATCTGTGAGGTCAACATGGATGTTTAGCATAGAAGTTCCAGCTCTACAACGACATTCCAAATGTGGTTCTGTATTGTCTGTATGCAAAAGAAATATACCACACCTCAATGTGTAGTGGCGGTTTCGATAAAGATCTCATCGAAGAGATGGGATCTGCGATCTTTCAACATGCTGAATATTTTTAGCTGCACAGACCACGTATTTGGCTGGAACTACTAGACTATAGAACTATAGACTATAGACTGTAGACTGACGAAATTATCTGTTATAAAATCTGAACGTGTAGTGTGAAAAGATCACTATCGATTTGGTCTTAATATAATTAATAAAGATCACAATGCGATTTGGCATGCAGATCAAATCATTGCGTGTAGGGCTCTTTTTAGTCGACCAAATATTATATATTTGAAATATAAAAACCGGTGGCTTACTCTGTATTAGATTAATATTAAAAGAGTTTAAAACATTATTAAAATTATTACAGAAATAGCAATAAATTAATTGGTTCGTATAAAAAATACGTAAATCTTAACCATTGCTAATATTATAAAGGCATATATATATTATAAATATCTTTAATATGAATATCTATATATTATAAATATCTTTCACTTAAAGTGAAATATTTTTCCATTCACATTTATACTCCGTTTAAAATTTCTATATCAATTTATTATTTTATCAACATTTATTATCTATGGCATGTCTCCGTCTGGTATAAGTTCATCGTCAGGAATTATTTTAACGTCGATTAATAAAATTGAACAGTAGTTTCTATCATGATGCTTACAAGTTCTCTTCTTTTGAATGATTCATGTGAATCTGAAGCATATTATCGAAGAGGGTATTGGAAAACAGTTGATAGAATTGTTTACACCGGCTGATTTTACTTATTTCATTAAGTATAGCTTCGAATACGGTTAGTTTGTCTTAAATAATTACACGAAGAAGTTATATAAAGTGTTCAAGAATAGAGTATGTTCGTGTATTTCTTCTGTTTTTTGGTAGATTGTGTGACAAGAGTTTATAGAGTGTGTAATATATAGTTTCCAGTGTTTTCTTGGGTTATATCAAGTTGATATTAAGTGTTTTTAAATTTATAGGAAACTTTAAAAAAGTACAGAAACAAAGTGAGTTTTTTATAAAAGAAATAATATTATTATTTTAATTTTATTAATTGTGAGTCTTAAATAAGTGCAAATATTTTTAGGAGTGTTATATTTCGACCCCGGAAAAACGTCTATAACGTTTGTATTTTTGAAGTTGAAAATTTTTATATTTTCGGTTAAAAAAGTTAATAAAAACGATGCAGCACAAGTCGTAGAATAATTTTAGAAGAACGAAAAAATAGAAAAAATTAAATCCAGAAGGTTTCAAAATTTATGCAAAAAATATATATTTTTTTTAATTTTAAAGTAAATAAACTGGGCTATTTTGGACTTTCTTATCTACTAACCCCGAACATATTTGCACTTATTTAAGACTCACTATACAGAGTGAGTCTTAAATTAGTGTTTTAGGGGTAGTATATTTGGACCCCAGAAAAACGATTATGAGGTGTTTTTCACAAATTTTTTTTTTGAAATTTGGAATTTATTGAAAAAAGCTGTGGAATTTTTTTTAGTTTTTAGTAAAAAACATAATTTGTTGATAATATGGAAACATAGGAAGTAGATTAAATTTACAAGAAATAAAATTCAGAAAGATCCAGTGGTTCTCAAAATTTTAGCAAAAAAATACTTTTTTTGTGAATTTCAAAATAAAATAACTTGGTTATTTTGGATTTATTAGAAAAACGGTAAAGAGAAAATATGTTTCTTTTTATCGAGATCTACCAGCCCTAAAAATATTTGCACTTATTTAAGACTCACCCTGTATACAGGGTGCTACAAATTCGGGGTACGAGCATTGGTATCTCGATAACTGTAATAGATACGAATATAGTTAAATTGGTGCAAAGTTGCACTTTGGGATGTTCACTAAGATGCCATCAATTTTTTTTTAAATTTAAAAGATTGCAGAGTTTTTTGGAAAATGGGGATTTTTTTGAAAATTAATTATTATTTTTATCTGTCGTTACTTTTCAGAAAATCAAAAAACTAATTGCACATTCTCATAGCCACTTTATTAGGGCTATCTATAAACTTGAAATTATTTTAAATAAATTGTGTTTAAATGGCCGAAACAAAGAATCTGGAAGACTCCATCCGTAACCTGGAATGGGCGTCCTCCAATGGTCTAAGACACTCGAAAAAGTTCCTCAGACCTCATCAAAGGTTTTCCTTGATTTAAGTAAGCACAATCTTCGGATTGTCACGGGGTTTCTAACAAGACACTATCTCCTCAACGAACACCTCAGTAGGCTGAAGTTAAGAAACACCACGTGAGGAAAATGGGGAAACACGAGAACACCTTATCACTGAGTGCGCCGAGACGACGACCGTTCGTGCCATGAACTTTGGTACGGCTGATGTCGAGGAGGGAGGGCTGGCCTCTGTTGAGCCGTCTCAGATATTGGCTTTTGTTTAAAAAGTTTGGCTGAGACTGTATGATGAGTTATAACTCGTTATAACTCAAGAAAGGGGAACACACAATAGATCTGTAAGGTCGCGGTGATTAACTCCTCTCCTAAACATTCTCCATGCTACATTCTACTTTTTAGAAAATCAAAAAACTAATTGCCCATTCTCATAGCCGCTTTATTAGGGCTATATAAACTTGAAATTATTTTAAATAAATTGTGTTTAAATGACCACAAAACAAAAAAAAATATTAAGTGTAGCATATCATTGTACTTAGGAGACCGAGTTCTTTCAAAATCTTAAGTAAAAAATACAGATTCGTATTTAAAAAAATTAAGTTGGCCTCTGTATCTCACAAATTATCAGCTAATTTGAAAATCTAAATATACAATCACATAGCCCTAATAAAGTGGCTATGAGAATGTGCAATTAGCTTTTTGATTTTCTAAAAATAACGACAGGAAAAAATAAAATTGATTTTCAAAAAAATCCGTTTTTTTTTCAAAAAACTCAGCAATCTTTGAAATTTGACTGCTGGCATCTAGGTGAACATCCCAAAGCGCAACTTTGCCCCAATTTAACCATGTTCGTATCTATTATGGTTATCTATTACGGTTCGTATCTATTACGAGACCAATGTTCGTACCTCGAATTTGTTGCACCCTGTATATTAATTTATTCGCTTCTAAATCATATTATTAACAGTTTAATAGATATTCTGTCTAGGTATGAAACTTGAATACTTTTAATGGTGTATTTGGGTCGGTTTTCTTCTAAAAATGTTTATAAATATCGTTTTGTTATTTCTCAATGTCATGTTAAGATGAGTTGAGATTTTCAATGTCGTATAGTCAGTTCATGCCAAGATTTTAAATAGATATTAAATACTTTAGGTAACCGAATAAGATTTTTATTCCTATTAATTTACTGCTCAACAATTTTATTAAGTTGGCGAAATTTTTCGAAAATTTTGCCAATCCATTTTTTGTATTTTTTATTCTTAGTCATAGAAAGTACAATGTGTTTAGATATTTTTTATTTATATTTTAGTCTGTTTTATTTTAATATAAAACATAAATACCTATTCAAAATTTAATGAAATGTAAACTTTAAAATTTTCTAAAAAGTTTTGAAATAAATTGAATTGCTACTTAAATGGTACTGCTTAGTGCTACTTAATTATAAACTCATTTATACAAAAATTATTAGCATTACTCTTTATATGCATTACATGCTATCTATTTTAGTTCAAAATATATGAGCTACCAAGTCAGGTATAGAGTAATTCCTATTAAAAAATTCTCATTAAATTTATATTTCTATTTGGGAAAACGATATTTTGTAATTTTTTTTTACATAGGTGTCCAATATTATGATTATATTAAAAATTAAGTGTTTGTGATACTCAGTATACTAAGCCATGTCATACTAAGTATACAAAAAGTATAATCAGCCATGCTGAATACAACTTCTTCATTTTTGGTTATTGACTCATAGCATAGTAGATACTGAGAGAAATCAGTCTATAAAATAGTTTTGCATTTCTTCAAATAAAAACGAATATAGATATATATATATATATATATATATATATATATATATATATATATATATATATATATATATATATATATATATATATATATATATATATATATATATATATATTCGTTATAATATATATAATAAGAAATAGTGAGGGAAATGTATAAAAAAGAAGAAAAATATTAAACGGCTCAGCCCTCAACAACTCGCAATCGCATACATCAGTGTACACCAGTGCAGACACGCACCATTTATTTTATTTTCCATCATTTATTTTCGTTTCTTCACCAATTTTTTTTTCCATCTCCTGGGTTGCACACGGTGCCTCGTTGCATCGTTTGCTTCCTGGTTTTTTGTGTTTTGGGATCGGTTTCATCGCTTCCTGGTTCCTTACCGTACTGATGAAGCCTGAAGGCAGTAACATCGGTGTGCACTAGTGTAGGTGTGTGGTTGTGTGAGTGTGCGTGTCTGCACTGGTGTACACTGATGTATGCGGTTACGAGTTGTTGAGGGCTGAGCCGTTTAATATTTTTCTTCTTTTATATATAATATATATAACTTTATTTTATATTTTTTAAATACTTTTTTTGTCTATTTCTTCAATATTTTGCATCTTTTTATTAGTTAGTTATTGTGAAAAAAAAATCTTTTTCTCATTCTCTTATATTTTTATATTTTTTTCGTTGATTTTAGGATCTTTTTTTTATAATATCTAATTACTTTTCTAATTTAATTACCCAACGATAAATTTGTATTAATAAAAAAATTATATATAAAACAAACATAATATAGTATTTAAAAAAAATTAATTCGACAAAAATAATTTAAGCATTTCATAGACAAGATATATATCGGGTGCATCTAAAAAGTGGCTCACCCCTATAACTTTTTTATTTTTGTCGAAAATTGGTATGTTCGTATTTTACATAAATTAGGATTAATTGACGTATTCAATTGTTTTTAGTCACTTCCTGTTTCACCGGAAATGACTACAACTTTTGATTTTTAAATGGCACCCTCTGTATTTTGTTACTTTATTTGATAGTAAATGACACTCTGAATAGAACGACATCGTATGTCAACTTTTGACATTGGTTTATTTGACATTGCCACATGAGAATCATAACGACAATTTGACTCGAAATACCAAGTGTGTGGTACCAAATTATTCGTAAAAAATGCCTTTTCCAAATATGCTAATGAGCCATCCTCGTTCCATTTGAAAAAATTGAGATATGATTAAAAATCGAGATACGATTTGCGCATCTTTACCAGGATAAGACACTAAGAACATTAGACGATCAAATCTATTTTTCCAAGGCTCCTGGATTAAAAATTAGTATTTTTCTCTATAGTATTTTTAATACAGCCATGGCACTCTAGATTGAAATTTAAAATACAATTTTGTTTTAAGCCAAAATGTCAAAAGTTGACATGATTAAATTGATGATATTATGATATGTCATTATATTTAGAGTGTCATTTTCTATGGCATTTAGAAATCAAAAGTTGTAGTCATTTCCGGTGAAACAGGAAGTGTCCGAAAAGAACTGAATACGTCAATCGGTCCTAATTTATGTCATATACTAACATACCAAATCTCGTTTTTTTATCTGAAAAAATAAAAAAGTTATAGGGATGAACCACTTTTGAGACGCACCCGGTATAGTCTATGAAGCATCTCAAAGAATAAAATTGAAAACTTATGCCATTATTGAATACCAATATTTTTAAATAATGGTTCAAGTCTTTTGCAACTTGATTTAGTAGATTGTTAAATACATTGATACTGCTGTTGATATTTAATAATTATATTTTGTTTCAGATTCTATAACATTACTAAATCAAACTGGAAGAAGCCGTTACAGAAGTATTCAATTAAGTTCTTTAAAAGAAGAGTCTTTCAAGAATTAGAATTATTGCAGACAGACTTAAATTAAGGTAAAACAACTGCAAAACATATACCACCTTTTTACATGCTTAATAGAAAATCTTGTTTACACAGCTAATTTCTAATTTTATACAGCATTATTTTAATTATTGTTGATGCACATATAGACTGGCAAAATATTATGCATTTTGTTCTCATTATAATAGTGTCAAGAAAAATGGCGTATCTGCCAGAAATTAAAAATGTATTACTGGTTGCCTGCACAACCGCAACGTATCCGCCAGAAATTAAAAGACTTTTTCAGGCGCCATCTTTTAGTCAAGTTGAGAAGTAAGGGAATCAGACAATGGAATTGTCTGGTATGAAGAAGTACGCTTTCCGAGAATTGGGGAAATTTCGAGAAGCAGTCAATAGAGTATATAAGCCGGAGCCATCGACAACTGAGAGAGTTTTTGAAATTTGAATATACCGCGTGGAAATTGAAAATCGGACAATTTGGTGAAGGAATCTTATAAATAGTTAGTTTGTTGTGTGTTATAAGTTAGTAATTGTGTATAAAGTGAGAAAAATAAATTCGTTAAGTATTTTATTGTGAGTTTAAATTAGTGGACCCACGGAATCCGTAACAATTGGTGTCGGAAGTGCGATTCAAGAGGATTTTAAGAAGAAATTAAGTGGATTGGAAGATTTTTAGACCCAATTAGAGTATTTTTATGGTTGGTACAAGAGAACAAGCGAAGAAAATGGAAGAAGTAAGCAAATTATTGGGCGATTTTATGGAGAATATGAGAAGAGAGAAGGCAGAAGACAAGAGAGGCTGCGAAAAGAAAAAGCAGAAGATCAAGAAAGACTCCGTAAAGAACGAGAAGAAGAGCGAGCCCGATTAGAAAGAGAAAAGGAAGAGGAAAAACTACGACGTCAACAAGAACAGGACCGGCTTGACAAAATTTTTGAAGATTTGAAAATTCAACGACAACAAGAAAAACAAGAAGAACAAGAAAGACTACGTAAAGATAAGGAAGAGGAAAAATTACAACGACAACAAGAAAAACAAGAAGAACAGGACCGGCTTGAGAAAATTTTAGGCAATTTAGAAATCCGTCAGAAGAATGAATGGAGGGAAATTTTAGAAGATATAGAGACGCACCGCCAGAAAGAAAGACAAGAAGATCAAAACCGTCTTAAGAAGAACTTTGAAGAACTAGAAAGAAGGCAAGAAATCCACCTTCAAGAAGCCGTAGAAGATCTGGAGGAACGCCTTCAGCAGAAAATGGAAAAATTAGAGATGGACCTACACAAGACCAAGGTACAAGTAAGGACACCTGGCGTTCCTGGAACTGCGAACCTTAAGGCCCCCGACCTACGATGGACAAACCACCTGGACGATGTACCACCGCCAGTTTGAAGCAGCGGCTGCTGCCAATGGATGGACTGACCAGGAGAAAGCAGCGGCACTTGTCATCGCGCTGCGTGGCCCTGCCCTGGAACTCCTGCAAACTATTCCTGCAGCCCAACAGCAGGAATATCAAACTTTGGTCGCTGCACTGGACAGAAGATATGGCGACCAACATCGACGCCAACTTTACCAGGCACAGATCAAGACACGCCTGCAGAGGTCCGGAGAGAGTCTGCAGGAATTTGAAGCAGACTTACGTCGGCTGGTACACCTGGCATATCCAGAAGCACCGGAAGGATTTAGGGAGGAACTCGCTGCTCAGTGCTTTATCAGCGGACTGAGGGACAACGAATTACAGAGGGCGCTGCAAATATCCCGATTTTCCACCAGCAGCGAAGCACTGGTCAGGGCGCTGGAAATCGAAGCTGCCTTTAGCGCCATCCCTAGGCCGAAGATAAGATCGGTAACGGTAGAGGAACAGCCCGAGAGTACCCACAGAAGTTTGGAGGAGATGTGTAGAAAATTCGACAAACTATGTGAGCTACTAATAAACAAGGGAATCAACAATAACCAGACAGAGAACCAGAGAAGATCCCAGGACATAAGGTGCTATAGATGTGGCAGGAATGGCCACATCAAACGGGATTGCCGCGTTCATGCGATCCCGTTCAGCATCCAGAGAACGTAGGCACCAGGAAAACTAAAATCAGTCAATACTAAGGGGCGAGTATTGACTGGGGAGAACAGAGCCCCCAGGATTTTTTCCATTAGGAGTCTAGGAACAACCGCTGACAGCTTGGTGATCGACGGGAAAGTCAATGGAAAGGGAATTCGAATGACTGTGGATACTGGCGCTATGGTATCGTTGGTGCGGGCTAACTCAGTGCAAGGATTGAAGCTGATGTCTCTGGGAAGAAGAGTGTGTTTACGTACAGTTACGGGGGAAATGGCCGTTGCACGGGGAAAGGCTATCGTCGAACTGAAGTTAGGAAATTTGAAGTTTCAGCATAGCGTCTTAGTGGCAGATATTGAAGATGACTTCATCTTGGGCATGGATATGATTCGTCAACATGGATTTTCGTTCGATCACCAGAGAAATATCTTAAATATTGGATATGAAGAGTTCATGTTATCTCCAGACGAGGGACCAGGCAGAATGGATGTAAGATCAGCGGAAACTGTGGTGATACCTGGTAATACCGAGAAGATCGTATTCGGTAAAGTGGAGAAAATCGCTGGGTGCTGTGTTGGACTGGTAAAAAGTGGCGACAAGAAACAAGATAGGTACTTAGTAGGAAAGTCATTGGTGAACACCGACAAGAATATACCGATCAGAATTGCGAATGTTTTCCCGAATTGTGTCAAGATTCAAAAAGGTGACAAGATAGCCATCTGCGAACCTGTAAGAAGTGTCACCCGATGTGATGAAGTGTCGTCAGCTGTTACACAAATGGCATCCAAAGAAACACTAAAACATCTAGAACAGCCATGGGATCACCTAACATCTGAGGAGAAACAGAAGGCTAAGCAGTTCCTGCGAAAGCATGGCAGTATTTTTGAGAAAAATAACAGTGGAAGAACGGATTTTGTGAAGCACCGGATTAATACTGGTCATGCTCAGCCGATTCGACAACGTCCTAGAAGGGTGCCCCTTTCCAAACAACAAGAAATGGAGACAATGGTAGATAAGATGCTAGAAGATGGAGTTATCGAAGAATCATCGAGTCCATGGTCATCTCCTGTTGTTTTGGTGACGAAGAAAGATGGTAGTACACGATTCTGCGTGGACTATCGGAAGCTCAATGACGTCACTAAGAAGGACAGCTACCCACTGCCACGTATAGACGACACGTTAACCACACTGGCAGGTTCGTGCTGGTTCTCCACTCTCGACTTAAAGAGTGGATACTGGCAAGTTGGTCTGGACGAGGAAGACAAAGAAAAGACGGCTTTTTCTACAGGAAACGGACTATACCAATTCAAGGTCATGCCGTTTGGATTATGCAATGCTCCAGCCACTTTCGAACGTCTCATGGAGGTGGTGTTAAGAGGATTAACTTGGAAAACGTGCTTGGTTTACCTCGACGATGTATTGGTTATGGGAAGAACTTTTGAGGAGCATTTGCGAATTTAGAAGAAGTCTTTGGCCGCATACGGAATGCTCACCTGTACTTGAACCCGAAGAAGTGTAGCTTATTCCAGCGACAAGTGGAATTCTTGGGTCATGTAGTCTCGGCAGACGGAATTTACACCGACCAGAAGAAAATCGCTGCGATCAAGGATTGGCCTAAACCTCGCGACAAACATGAACTTAGAAGTTTTCTGGGTTTATGCACCTATTACAGAAGATTTGTCAAGGGATTTGCCAATATAGCTGCACCCTTACATAGACTTACAGGTGATGAAGTCGGCTACGAATGGAACACCGATTGTGATGTAGCCTTTGGAAGACTTAAGGCGGCTTTATGTTCAAGTCTATTCTAGCCTACCCGCAACAACAAGGGAGGTATATCCTGGATACCGACGCCAGCAATATCGGCATAGGTGCAGTGCTATCACAAGTGCAAGATGGCGAAGAACGAGTGATAGAATATTACAGTCGAGTTCTATCCAAACCAGAAAGGAATTACTGCGTTACCCGGAAGGAGCTGCTAGCAATTGTGAAGGCAGTTGATCATTTTCATAAATATCTGTACGGCCAAGAATTTTTAATTAGGACAGATCATGCGGCTCTCAAGTGGCTTATGGAGATGAAACAACCTGAAGGTCAAATAGCACGATGGCTCGAGAAGCTCCAACAGTATCACTTTACCATCCAACATCGTGCTGGAAAAATGCATGGTAACGCAGACGGTTTATCCAGAAGACCCTGTCAAACCGATTGTAAGCACTGCTGTAAAACGGAACAACGTGAAGGCACTGTCATGATAAGGAGTTTTAAACTTGGAACCGATGAACAGTGGACGACGACACAATTGAGGAAAGATCAAATGGAAGATCCAGACATCGGAGCAATACTACGGCTCAAGGAAGGTAACGGCGAGAGACCACCGTGGCAGGATATTGCGGACAGAGGGCTCGTTTTCAAAGCTCTCTGGGCTCAGTGGAATTCACTGGTTATTGAGAATGGATTGTTAAAGCGCACATGGGAAAGTGCGGATGGCAGCACAGTAACAACTCAGTTACTGGTACCAAGGAAGAAAGTTACCCAGGTATTGGAAGAAATTCACGGTGGTAAAACTGGAGCCCATCTTGGGGTAAACAAGACCTTGAGCAAGCTGAGAGATCGCTTTTACTGGGTGGATTATTGCGAAGATGTCAAGAAATGGTGTCGACAATGTAAAATTTGTGCAGCCAGCCAAGGACCAAGCACTCGATCTAGGGGAAAAATGAAACAATATAACGTTGGACTGCCATTCGAAAGAATCGCTGTTGACATTGCAGGCCCATTCCCTGAAACGCACAAGGGCAACAAGTACGTTTTAGTGGCGATGGATTATTTCAGTAAATGGCCAGAAGTTTTTGCCATTCCAAACCAAGAAGCATCGACTGTAGCTGAAGTATTAGTCATAATGTCTTCAGTAGATTTGGAATTCCCTTAGAGCTTCACACTGACCAAGGAAGGAACTTCGAGTCAAGACTGTTCCAGAAGATGTGTGATCTGCTTGGTATTCACAAGACTAGGACAACAGCTTTACATCCGCAGTCTGATGGGATGGTCGAAAGATTCAATAAGACCATTGAAGAACACCTCTCGAAAATGGTGGCCGAACATCAAAGAGATTGGGATCAACACATACCGCTGTTCCTAATGGCGTATAGAAGTGCAGTTCACAACACCACCGGACTTTCACCATCGAAGATTTTATTTGGTCGAGAATTACGGTTGCCTTGTGACTTGGTGTTCGGATCACCAGACGACGGCACCACAAATGTAGAGGACTACGCGGATGAACTGAAGGAAAGGTTAATGGAAATTCATAAGGCCGTAAGAAGTAAGATTACGCTAGCCAGTGACCGGATGAAAGCTCGTTACGACCTCAGAGCTAATTCTACGGGATTTCAACAGGACGATATGGTATGGTTATATAACCCACAGCGCAAGAAAGGGAGGTCCCCAAAGTTAACTCCAGCATGGGAAGGTCCTTATACAGTCATCAAGAGGATAAATGATGTTGTGTACCGGATTCAACGCAGCCCTAGAAGTAAGATGAAAGTAGTTCATCTGGATCGATTGAAGAGATTCAGACAGGAAACCTTGATCGGGGACGATCAAATTTGAGAAGAGGGCAATGTCAGAAAAATGGCGTATCTGCCAGAAATTAAAAATGTATTACTGGTTGCCTGCACAACCGCAACGTATCCGCCAGAAATTAAAAGACTTTTTCAGGCGCCATCTTTTAGTCAAGTCGAGAAGTAAAGGGAATCAGACAATGGGAATTGTCTGGTATGAAGAAAGTACGCTTTCCGAGAATTGGGAAATTTCGAGAAGCAGTCAATAGAGTATATAAGCCGGAGCCATCGACAACTGAGACAGTTTTTGAAATTTGAATATACCGCGTGGAAATTGAAAATCGGACAATTTGGTGAAGGAATCTTATAAATAGTTAGTTTGTTGTGTGTTATAAGTTAGTAATTGTGTATAAAGTGAGAAAATAAATTCGTTAAGTATTTTATCGTGAGTTTAAATAGTGGACCCACGGAATCCGTAACAATAGTTTAGTTTATAATAAACGATATTATACTAAAGTCCAGTTGTAAATAAGGTACATGGCTAATTATAATTGGTTGGATGCTTCAAAACAAATCAATAAACTCTGCAGATACCAAGAGTTTGCAAAAATTTAAATATTAATTAATATAAATTGCTTTAATGATAGGAAAATCACATTGTTATTGTTATTTTTTACAACATTACTTCTTTATCAGTTCTCATTTATTAATAGTGGTAGTACTGATTCAAGGAAACTGCAGTAATAGTCACATACCTAAAGAAACAAGGATATATCAGAATATTACGACTTATTGTAATTGTATTTCATAGTTCTATAAATGGTAATTTAAGAAAAATTAATTACATTTTTAGTTAAATTGCATAGTGTGTTTACTCAAGACAAGTGTTAATTTTTGTTTGACATACATCACTGTTTGACCAGACGTAATTTTAATAACATTTTTAATTGTTGAGACTTTTCATGCAGATTGAATATTTACATTGTAAACATTTTTTATTTGCTTTGCTATTTATAAATTAACTTTTTTTTTAATCTTACTTTAGAAACTGTTTTTTTCTGAATTTCTGAAGGAACGTCAATATTTGGATAAAAATTGGTGGTTGGGAGTTTTTTGACATGAGAAATTTGATTTTGATGTCCATATGACTCCTACTTGTAGAGGGCGCCATCTTCATACTTTTTAACTGGTTTGTAGTGTAATAACTTTTCATCCGTATCTGTATAAAACTAGTGAGTAAAAAATATACATTTACGACGTTTTTTACGTAAAAAAGGTCTCTTGGTAAAAATCGTTACGGGTAAGGGTTTTCGAGATATTTGGAATCGAAATTATCAATACATGTCATCCTTGACATAAATTAAACAGGTTGACTAAATAGTTATTAGACTGATATCATAAATTTGAAATGTTTTTGTGCCAAAAGTTCAACAGAAACTGTTTTATCATCCTTTTTTTTCGAAGAAAAATTTATAATTAATTTAAAAAATAAAAAGTTCCCCAATTTATCATTTCACTCAAATAACTGTATCTACTTAACATGTTTATTTTTAGTCAAGAAAGACATGTATTGACTATTTCCATTCTTAATATTTTGAGAACGGTTGTTCGTAGCAATTTTTACCAAGAGACATTTTTTCCGTAAAACATCATGGAAATGTATATTTTTTCATTCAGTAGTTTTATACAGGTACGGACGAAAAGTTATTACTCTTCAAAACAGTTAAACCACATGTGTGTGGCGCCCCCTACAAATAGGAGGCATACTGGCATCAAAATCAAATTTCTCATATCACAAAACTCCCAGACACCAATTTTTATCCAAATATTGACGTTATATAACTTTCTAATGAACGCATTTTATAAAAATATTTAGAGTTATACAGGGTGTCCCCCAAAAAAGTTCACATCAAAATTGTGTTTTTTCTAATGGAACACCCTATATATTAATTGATTTTCTGATTCTAGGAAAAAAATAAAGGTGAGTTTTATTAAAGAAGCATATACTCAAAATCTAAGAATTTTGAGATATTTCACATTTTGTTAAAACGAAAAGTAAATTTTAAATTTCGATAACAGCTACCTAAATTTTAATTGACTATGTATAGCCTGATATTTAATTACAGTAAACATTGTATGTTAAACCAAATTGAAATTTGACCCGAAAAGTTATACAGGGTGAGACAAAATTAATATGGAACTAATGTCACTTTTAAAAGCAAGTTACTTCTTTATTTAAATGGAACACCCAGTATATTTTTCCGGCGTTCAATGGAGAATTTATATATCTTCAAAATATTATTAAGGTTGCCTATCCCTCAGACAAAGATTGTCCTAGATATTTTAATTTTTATGATTTTGCGTCAGTGGATCTTTATTATTTGAAAAAATCTAGGGGGCTGTGTGATATACGTTTTGTTAATTTAAGAAAAATTAACGATTGTGGTGTAAAATACTCAACGGTAATAAAAAGATACACGTTTAAAACATATTTTAATTATTACAGAATTAAAACTAGATATAAAACTATAATTATATGACAAAAATTAGCTAAAATGAAATTAAATACTCAAAATGCTTTCCTGTTAACTGCATAAAATGATTGTCTTTTCAAGAGGATCTTTTCATTTTAAAAAGCGTATGTGGAGTTCTACCTCGAAAAACAGCTACTGTAATTTCTCTGTACTATAATTACACTGTCTTTAACATATCCCCATAAAAAAGCATACTCGATAAAATCAGGAGCATTTAAGTATTCTATTAATTGGTGAATGCACACTACATTCACCAACTAATGGAATCATATAATTTCTTTCTGATGTAGGATACGTTTGCATTTTCGGCAAATTTCTGAGAATTTTTTTTGTTTCAACTGACACAAAATGATAACTAGTTGTTAAAGTTGGACTAATTAGACAGCTTTGTTGAAGCAACGTCAGACATATCACAGTCACATAGATTTTATCAAATAATAAGGATTTACTCAGATCAAATCATGTAAATGAAAATATCTAGGAAAATATTTGTTTGAGAGGTAGGCAACCTTAATAGTATTTTGAAGAGACATGAATTCTCCATTGAATATCGGAATAATATACTGGGTGTTCCATTTAAAATAAAAGAGTAATCCTTTTAAAGGTGGCCAATGTTCAATATTAATTTTGTCTCACCCTGTATAACTTTTTGGATTAAGTTTTAATTTGATTTAAAGTACAATGGTTAATTTAACTACATATTAGGCTATACCGGGTAAATTCCAATTTAGGTAGCTTTAATTGCAATTTTAAAATTGTTCTTTGTTTCTCGAAAATGTTAAATATGTCAAAAACCTTACATTTTAGTTATATACTTCTCTTATAAAACTCACCTTTATTTTTCTCCCAGAATCCGAAAATCAATTAATATATAGGGTGTTCCATTACAAAAAAACACAACTTTGATATGTAACTTTTTTTGGGGACACCCTGTAGAACTCTCTATATTTTTAAAAAGTGCTCTGAATTAATCTACATATGCTCAAAAAATTGCATTTCAATACAAACTGTCGTTCTCCTTGGAGCCTACGCGGCGTATGAGAGGCGCCACCCGAGAGCATACACGTCTTTGAGGTTCGACTTGTATACCTAGGTTTGCGTTACTTACAGCACTATGTTTTGGTAAATAGCCAGCTGTTGTCTTCTGAAGCTGAGAAGCTGAGGCACATTATACATATCGAGAATTTTACTTCATGTTTCCTGATGCTTGTTTACAATTTGCAACGGTCGCAAACTCGCTAATTCAACGCAAAATGCAAGAAGTGTTCACGTAGCTATATCACGTTGTAATTCTGAGAAGCCGACTCCATACTATACCCTATTTGGCGCATTATCTTATTCCATTCTATACTGCGTTAGAGACATCTTCAATTCGGAAATAAGCTTGAGGGCGAGGCTTAGAGACTCTGCGTGCTCTACATGGTATATTATGGAAATACGCATCCGGGATTGATCCTTATTATCAAGCCACCTGGACGCTGCTTTTTTTTCGACCATGCGGTATAATTCTTTAATATTTTTATTTCTTTTTATAATTCTAATTAACATGTTGCTTGAAAAAATAATTTTGGTATACCTTTCATTTTAATTTTGACATGCCTTTTTATTTCGTGATAATTTTTGATGAGATAAAAAAAATAATACATAACTTATATATAATATGTCCCCGGATTGTCTTTACAATAGGAAAATCTTTTTTTATTATTGACATTTTGACAAAAATGCATTCTTCATATAAATTTTTGCTTGTTCTAAATTGGTTAATCCCGTTTATATACTGTTCCAAATTTCCATACCGTTTTAGAGAAAATTAAAAAGAAACATGTAAATACAGTTGTATAAAATATTGTTAATATACAGGGTGAGTATTAAATAAGGACAAATATTTTCAGGGCTGGTAGATTTCAATAAAAGAAACATTATTCAGCCGTTTTTCAAATGCAGGTCCAAAATAACCGACTTATTTTACTTTGAAAATAAAAAAAATGGATTTTTAGCAAAACCAGGCAAATGTCAACATACCTCAAGTTGTAAACTTATGATTTTATCATTGCCAAATGTTATTTCTGTGCTGTTTACACTACTACTTTATACTACCTATGGTTGGTGTTACCGAAATGCATTTTGTAATTTGAAACTTGTTCGAATTAGACAAAAGCCTAACGGAGGTATACAAAATAAAATTTGACATTCACACAATCATTGGTTGACAACTTATGGTAGATTGGCATTTGCTTGGTTTTGCATTGTTACCTATTCAGTTTCAATTTAAAAATAGATGCAGTTTTCCTTAAATTAGTTAAAATCTTGCTTAAAATTAATCATATTTAGCATGTGAATTTAGCATACGCAGACCTTTAAAAAAAACTATTTACTACTTTGCTGTAAAATCATCAGGGGATCCAATATTTGGACAGTTTTATGGACAGAAAATTTCCATGTGATTTCCAATATTTCCAGCGACGATGCACCATCTGGTATACGTTTATTGGTTTCAAGTTAGATGTAGTCTTTACAACGAGATGCTACATAACAGAGACAATTGTTTTGTCTGTCATTTTAACTCACAGATAAATTATATTTTCATCATTTATTGAATATCATGTATCTATGTCTTGACTCGTTCGACAGTTTTACCGATTTTTTTTATCAAATTATAAAATCGGCAATAAGAAAGGATATGTGTGGATATATTTTGGAAACCAGAAAAAAAGTACTCTCTAGTACAATTTATGTTCGATTTAAAAAATATAGTCGCGTAACTATTACCTTTGATTGTAATAAACTAGGTAAAAGTAAAATATTTATTTTTTATCATAGCTAATTAATGACGATAGTTTTGTGACAGATGGTGTGTTTATTGTAAAAATTTGTTGAAATTGAATGAAATGTATTTATAGGCTTATATGGCAATAATGGCGCTTATTCGATTTTGCAGGAAATAGTAAAATAGTATTACTAGCAAAATACATTTATTACTTTCTGGATAACTGACAGACATTGGGTTACGTGGGCCATTCCAGATAAATGCGTAAAAGAGTGTTTCGATTTTATTGGCGTCACAAGTCTAATTTTAGAAAATGTTGCAATTTTTTTTCGCCAGCCGTGTGTATTGTTAGTTTTGATTTTTTTGAATTCGAATGAGCATTGAAGTTAGACCGTCTTCACTATATCTATAATTTCTCCTCATTCTCTCGAAAATTTTAAGTAGTTTTGAATTTTTGTTTCAAGTGTAGATTATCTAGTCGACCAGTGTTACATATTTTATACCTTCTGTATTATATGTTTAAGTGGTATTTTTTGTTTCAAATTAAATGTAAGTACCTACATATACTGAAAAAAAAGTTTATTAACACAGAAATAAATCTAGAGTTTCTCTATTTCTTCTTTTTCTACTTATCTGTGAGCTAGTTGATCTGTTAATTTTAAGTTGCCTCTGTAGGAGTTCTTGGGAGATGGACTGCCATCTGTCTTTCCATCTTTTTGGAGGTCTACCCGGCTATCTCTTAACCATGGGTTTTCCTTCCAGAGCTATGCTTGGTAGCCTGTTTTCTTCCATGCGTTTTACGTGTGCGAACCGTTGTCTCTTTCTTTGCCTACCCCAATACACTACGTCCTGTATTCCACATTGTTGTCTGATATTTGTGTTTCTAATTCTCTCTCTTCTAGTCTTCCCCATTATAGTTCTTAGGTTCTTTATTTCGCGACTCTTAACATGCTTTTGGTTTTGTTTGTTTCCTCTCGGATTTCTATGCCATGTACCAATATTGGTCTGATGCAGTAAAGTTTATCAGGTTTCTCATATCTTTCTCTGGATCAAGGTAGTACGAAATATCTATTCCTATGTATCTAAACTGTGATATTTGCTCAATAATTTTGTTTTCTACCACCAGTTTGCATCTTACCGGCTCTTTAGAGAAAGTTAAGTATTTAGTATTTTCAGTAGAGATAATCATATTTTAATTCTCGGCTTAGTTTGAGTTGTGTTATCGATATTTAGTTTTCTGATGATATATCAAGCACTTTTTTCTCTTTCAATATGTTTATAATTTACATCAGATAGGCGTACTTTATCGAATGCTTAGTCAAGTCTGATTGTGATGATGAAATATATATATAGGCTGGTGTATTAAACTTTATTCCTTTTTCTTTAATTTGTTTAATGATAAATGCGGCGTCTGTAGTTGATCTATTTCGTCTAAAACCTTGTTATTCTTCCCTATTCGTAATTTGTTCCCTGAGTTTTTCTTTCAAAATATTAGTGAAGAGTTTCATGGTTGTATTTAGGAGATGATTAGATGCATATGAAAGCATCAGAATTAATAAATGTAAAGATAGTTTGAACAGAGACAACGGTCCAATTCCTTCAAGTTCTTTGTTCCTACTACTCTAGTAGCGGAAATCTAACTGTTACGCTCAGTGGGCTTTGACTCGGTTGGCTAGATTTTGCCACGCCCACTCGGTGCCTACTGAGCGAGTATATAAACGCTCAACTTGTAGATTATACTTTAGTTTATAATCATCTGCTGATGATGCTAACATGGTTAGCGAAACGCGCGTCCAGTGTAAAAGTAAAAGTGTTTTGGTGTATTGTGGTGATTTAGTGTTTTATTTTGCTGTGTAACACCAAAGGTTCCAACCCTCAACTGTAATTTAGGAGAGTTATGCCTCTGTAGTTTTCTAGAGAGTTTCTGATTTTTCGAGAATCTTGTTAAACAATAATCTTAGATATTTTACCAGCCCGGGACCACCATGCTTCAAAGGTCATTTGTAATATTGTTTGTACCTGGCGCTTTTCGGTTCTTCAGTTTCTTCATTGTTCTAAGTATCTCTTCCTCTTCGATGGTTGCGTGATAGTTAGTTTCGTAATTTTCGATATCTATTATATCATGTGTGCATCTCTGATGGCGTGCTTTTGATTTTAATGTAGCTTCGCTTTTTTTGTTGTGAAAGATCTTTAATTTCTTCGCTAAATCAGGGCTTTGTGTGGTTTGTAGCATTTATGTTTTTCTTCCTCTTGCCAATGGCCTCTTCAGCTGCCCTTAATATGCATTGTTTGATGTTCTAAAAGCAGTCGATTTCATATTGTGATGTCCTTATTTAAAATTTAGGTGTTTGATGAGCTAAAATAATGAAGATACCGTACGAAAAAAAAACGGCGTCAGCGATGTCAATGAAATAAAGATCGCTGTCATTTTATGTGTAAATTTATATGGGAAATGTCATCGATCGTCATTTCCCAGCCAACTGGACGCCGTTTTTTTTTTCGATCATACGGTACTTTTATTTATTAGCGAATCATATAAGAAATCAATTAAAGGCATTTCTGAAGAGATAATCTGTATTGTGTGTAACCATCTTGTTCAGGCAGCCATATGTCCTGCCAAAAGGCAAAAGACCTGTAGTAATCCGCACTTTATTACTGCTAAGCATCAGCAGTTTCTTTGTGGCTTTAAAATTAGTCCTTGGATTGCCTTTGCTTTAAGATAGATGCATTCCTAATATCTATATTATGTGCTTTATGAAGAAATTGAATTAAGAGGTTTATTACTTTTTAAAAATCAAACAATGGTAGTACCACCAATCAATACAGAAAAAAATCATAGACGCACGTTTATTAAAAATAAACTTTCCAATAGAGATCACATTTTTTCTAGTATTTACGTAATTTTTGAGACAGATGAGTCGGCAAAACTTTCAGTGATACGACAGTTTTTTAAAATAACTATAATTAAAGCTACTATTTTTAGAAGAGCAGGTTCAAGGATGCTATTTGATTTTTAATGGCTATTAATGAGCACATAACATTGACATATTTACGATATTTTAAGATCATATCAAGTTTTTGTTATTAATAGTTCAAGAATGATTCTACTTGCATATTTAAATTTAGTTAGCTTTATAACTGGTTCTGAAAATATAAACAGTGTTGCTCCACAGTTTACATATTTTTGAAAATTTATTTTCATTGAAGTATTTCACGGGTACTCTAAAAGTTCTATATTCTAAAGATTCATTCCTGGTGGCTCAAGAGCTGAATAAAGATTTTTTTTGCCCAGTATTGTTTTTTTTGTATCTACTATGATTTCTTTTCTACCTGATTAGCATGAAAGACGGACCCTTAAACTTTTTATCTGCTTTACTAAGTTCAATATATTTTGTTCTAGTTGGTCAATTTTTATGATTTCTAAAGCAATTTGTAGCTAAATTATTTGACTTTTTAGTCCTTTTTTAAATCAAAAATTAGAATTTCCATTTGTTTATTATACTAGAAAAAAGTTTGAAGCACCCTGTGGAATGGTTTAACAAAGTAGGGAATTTAAAAAACACTGTATCATCAAAGTGTACACTTTTTCTATAGTTTGATTTTTGATTCATTTCACTAGATTTTTTGTTGCCACAATTATAATACCGTATATGATCGAAAATAAAACGGCGTCGGCGATTGCTGTGAAATGAAGATCGCTGTCATTTTATAAGGGAATTGTCATCGATCGTAGTGTTTTTATTTTTTTTATTTAAGTATATTTGAAGTTTGATTTTTTAGTGTCACTACTGAATCATTGATTACCACATTCAAAGAAAGGTTGTTGTAATATGCATTACAACTTTTAGTCATTTCTTGTTTCCTAGTTTCCATCGCCTTTGATCTTGTCAGTTAGCTGCATTTAGACTGTCTAGCATTTCAAATTCTACACACATTCTACACAATCTCGCTAATCTTTGGTCTTTCTTTTCTTCGGTGTTCTGGTGGGTTCCAAATTCTATTAAACTATTTAGCATTCGCTATACCTGCTATCTCTATTTGATGGTATGTATAATACGTATTGCTTTAGTTACTCTATTCTTTAAGGGAGGTCGTTTCTTAATTTGTCTAGTAAAGTTAGTTTACACCATCTTCTCCAATATCCCATTTCCATTGCTAGCAAAGTCTTTTTTATTTGTTCTATCGTCTCCTAAATCTCTCCCCATATGTCACTCCCCACAATGTCTACTATTGTTTTATATTCCCCGCAATTCTACTATTGTTTTATATAACCTAACTTTAGTGGGATCGTTTATTTGGTTGCTCCACAGAACTGAATTTAGCTGTCTAGTTGCAGCTGTTCCTTGATTTATTCTGCTCTTGTTCTCTGAGATACTTGATTGAGCAAAGAATTCCTAATGATATTGAACCAAGATATTTGTATGAGTTCGTATGCTTTACCACACCCTTTTGTAGCTGAACATTTCTTTGATATTTTCATTTACAATTTATTCAGTTTTACTTTGGTTTTACCCATGGGTGTATAGTCACGGTGGTGGGGCAACGTGGGCCAGTTGCCCCAACGACTCTTGCATATTTTTTTGTATTATATTCAAATATATTCTGATTTGACAATCAGAAAAGTATTCCACATTTTTAAACGATAACATTTGCATTTCTGCCATACCATCGACAACTGCTACACTATAAGGCTGTTTTAAGCCTTATAGTGTAGCTATCTACATCCACATCACTAATTTTGGAATCATTGTGCACGAGCTCTGCTAGAAGATGTCTAATTTAACTTTTTCCTTGGCCATGAATCATTGAGCCATCGGGATAAAATAAAGACCGTGGCAAGGCAGTTAATTCATATTTTCCAATAATCTCCTTTAAGTTTAAATCAGCACGACTTCTACATATAAGAACGCATCGATAAGATGACGTTAAAAGAGTGAGACCGTGTTTATGTTGGAACTGTAAAAACTACAAAGAAAATAAACTAGCGAAGAAGCGAAGTAAAATGATTTTTGTATGCAATGTATTTATATTGGAGGTGCCATAAAAACAATGATAAGATCGATAATAGCGGCGGAATCTATTGAGAGGTCATCATTTTTTTTTCGATTCATTTATGTTGGAGTTGTGATAGCAGTCAAGTAAACCAATTTAACCAAAGTGTTGCGTTTATAAAATAAGTGATGCTGGTGAAGAATTTTTAAAATTATTTCCAAATTCTGCACTTACGGTATATCAAAAAGGACAATCAACAATGTCAAAATCAGCAATATTAACTTATTCATCAGCGAAATTCAGAATATGGAATCTTATTTTATTAATCTTAAAACATGGCATTTTCCCAGTTTTGATTTTGTACAACCATTTCTTGTGTCCACTGTAACCGTGCACGTTTTTGCCGTTCTAGTAATTTTGGAACTCGAAAGGTCTCCGACTATGTAGATTAACAGACCTTAATCGAAGTGACACAGTTTGTCCTGACTTCTTCTGTGGTTTGCCTTGATACAATAACTCCCTCAAGCCGTGCAAGCTCTATACATAAAGCGTTTATTGTACTTAATGCATTTCTTCTAGCAATTATTGACAACTGAAGATCTTGTGCTGCAGTAGTAAGCCTTTTCCCGACCTGTTCCTAGTCGACCCTTAACATTATTGGTTTCGCGAAGCTTTTTATCAAGTAATTCTTGAAACATCACTTTGATTAAAGCCTACAATTTCTGCCACCTCATTTTGTGATAGACATTGTTGTAACAAAGTAACTGTTCGGCTTCTGTTAAAATAGGAAATAACATTTCTTGGCATTTTTATACCAGAATAGCGTGATTAGAATGCAGAGTAGCTAAAATACTACTAATCCGCACGGCAGAATATTAGGTATATATTCTAATAAAATATAAATAAAAATTTTTTATCTTACGTTATGTTTTGTTAAAGTTTGTGCAAAACATGTGTACAATACCTACATACTGAATATTTCATTCTAAAAATACAAAGATTCACTATCTATTAATATGCGATAATTTTGGATATATGTAGGTATGTGTAGTTTCCATCGTCTAATTGTGGAATTTAGGAATATTTTAAAGAGTGTTGGAGCCATAGAAAAAGTAATAACTCATTAGTTCTTCTGCGGTTGGAGCTATCGAGTATTCTTGACGTTGTAATGGAGAAACATAATATGTTTGTCTAAAGCAATAATTAAATTGAGATCTGATTAATCCTGCCATATTAACCAAATTTTCCTCTTTATTCTGCTGTTTTCCTTTGCAGTCGTAAATCGGCCTTAAGTAATAAAACCAATTGACGTACATCGTACTGTCTTTATTAAAAGAGGCATAAATTCAATTTAAACTGATTGTGTCTGGTCCATCAGCCATACGGCTTTTCTCCGATTGTGACCTGCTACACAGATACACAAACACACATGCAAATATTTAATCACTGACGTAGCTATACGGGCTATTTTAACCGTTGAACGTTTCTGCCAAGATACACTATTAAACCATGACCTTTTTATTTAAACGTTGACAAAACAGCATCGAAACATATTCAAACATATTAAATGCATTAATTACTACTTAAATATAAGTACGGGTTCGATTTATGGTAGAGTCGTTAAATTGGATGATAACAAAGCGATTTGTTTGAACAAAAGATGCGTTTGTGGTTATCGTTAAATGAGAAGACCTGTTATTGTATATACAGGGTGTATATTTATACAACAGTGCTTAGTTACTGAGATTTGTGAAACATGAGCCTGCTAAATAAATTAAAATCCCATATAAAGTCTTGCAACACAATTCCTCTGCTATAAAAAGTTGTGAGATCTCATGTAAAACCAAGTCAGTTTATTTTATTTAGTCTCTAAGCACCTATTCAACAATTTTGTTATAAATTGTTTTTCTCAATATTAGTCCTCTTTATTTCTATAATAATTATAATGACTTGGCAATTGCACGATATGATATTCTATATAGTAATTAAAAAACTTTATTCTTAAGTGCACCGTTTAGTGCATCATTTACTCAGTAATCGAAATAGTAGATTATTCTTTTTTATAATAATTATGGTGCCGTTCATGCAATTGCCAAGTCATTATAATTATTATAGAAATAAAGATGACTAATATTGAGACTAACAATTCATAACAAAATTGTTGAATAGGTGCTTAAAGAAAGACAAAATAAAATAAACTGACTTGGTTTCACATGAGATCTCACAACTTTTTATAGCAGAGGAATTGTGTTGCGAGACTTGGCATTTTTTTACAATCTATGTTTTTGATGGGATCTTATTTCTTTTTGTAGGGTTATCTTTCTATATTTTTTGGGTCATTCAAAACAATATTAAAAAAGTTTGACTATAATTCATAAACTTTGAATTATCGTATAATTAATTAAGTCAGATAATATCAATTGAATTAATTCTAGTTTTCTAACGACATGTGTTTCCGACTTTCGTTATAACTCAAATATCAACTTTAAAAATGTTCAATTCATGATTTTTCCAATGCTTATTCAAAATTATTTTTTTGTCAATTTTACACATATTTTATTCTTTATCTCGAAAACTATAAGAGATATGAGAGTAGTTTCCAAAAATGTAATAATATGCTTCCATTTAAAATAACAAAAATGCTACCACTTTTCAAATGATCCGGCAACACTGTAACGCTCATAATATTTTTTAGATAGATGGAGCCTTTACATAAAAATCAAAATTTTTAAAACAATCCTATCACCGATCCTCCTATTACCATCACCGGAAAGTCGGTTACCACTAGCGACTAGACAGCTAACTTTTGAGCCATAAGGATATTTCGAAATTTTTCATTTTTTCCTTCTATTATAAGCTTAAAGCTACCTAAAATTCTAAATTTGGAGTTTGTGACATATCTAGAAGTACCATTACGATAAAAAAGTAGTACAACAAAATATGATTTAATCTGCTGGTCTATAATAAAATATTTTCTTTCAAACTGATAACTCAGTGTCATCAGAATTTTTATACTTTTATTTCGCCACGTATACCTACCAATTATTACCAAATCCATGGTAACGCCTAAAAAGTTAGGTGGCATAATTATATCATATCATATATCGGTGGCATATCGATATCCTTATAAACCATCTATCTGGGACTACTAATTCTTGTACTACTTTTTTTTTATCGCAATGGTACCTTAGAATTTTGATGATCTGTCAGTGTGTCAATATAGAAATTAAAGAAATTTGACAGGCGATAATTCATAAACTACGAGGGATAATTACTAGATAATTTGGTAACCTAGCCTGCTGTAGTATGTCTTCAAGTGTAGCGAAAATTAATATTCTTCCTTTATCCACAACGAAGTTACAGGGTGGTCAAAAGTGCCGCTAATACCTTCGAGAAAAGGATGGTACGGCTGTGCTCGACTTGGCGGGGCACGGCAGATGTAAATAAATAAAACAAAGTCTAATTATTGTACTATTTTGGGCATATCTTCGTTTTACAAAATACGTTTTATTAAAAGTGTTACTCTGCTTTCTGGTAGACGCAAGGTCGCTGGTTCGATGCCAGCCCAGGGCATGGGTGTTAAATGTTTGCGTGAGTCTGTATTTGTCTGATTTAGTATTTAAGATTAGATTTAGGAAAATTGAAACGCTCTTTAAAAAATTGGGAAACGCTCATAATAATTAGTTAAGCTGGCTAAAAACCGAACGGCAAGTGCCCATAAATAGAAAAAAAATATTTTTTTCTTTGTCATTGGATATCGCACAAGCTAGAACAATTAACGGTATGCTATGTGAATGGTGTTCGTATTGTTAACGTATGGAATGTTAATGAATGCTTATTTTGATAGTGAACTAAAAATACCACAATACTCAGGGTTGGTTTCAGACATTTTTAAATGCATTTCATAAAGCATTCCGTTTTATTATCATAAAATTATATGAAATCCAACAGTTTTAGCCAGAAAAAGTGATTGTGGTGAATTAGTACAATTTTTTGCTGCTGTAACGTCAAAGTTTCCAACTCCAACTATATTAGTTTTTTTGTACTACGCCTTATATATAAAACCGCTAATTATTTATATATTTTGTGACAATAGAGATTAACAATTTTTACTTTTTTCTTCTAGCGGTGTATCATTTGATAACGGACAAAAATTAACTAGGCCCTGTCCAGATTAGCCCTGGCAGCAAAAATGAGACGTTAACTGAAATCTATACTTTACTTTTTTTATAACAAAATTACATCTAGATAAAATAATCTACTCTACTTAAAAGGCATCAATGATTTCAAGTTTTCTTTCAAATTTGAAGAAGTTTTAAATGTGCAGGAAATATATTAATCGAAAGATCATAAATATGATCATATTCCAAAAAGTCCGTGTAGATTACACCATCATGGTAATTTTGAAATCAGAAATTCATGTGGATTCAAAATAATCATCATCATCATTTTCAGCTTATTCAACCATTTCCAATTATGATGTAGCTTCCCTCACATATTTAGATACTCTCTATGATTGAGCCCATTGTTGGGCCCATTGTTTTGCCCCTAATTTCCACATATTATGGTACCATCTCAAGTATGGTCTTCCTCTAGGTCTCTTAATTTCTCGTGGGTACCATGCTGTAATTTTGCGGTCCACCTGTTGTCCGTCCTTCTTGCCAGGTGTCCTGCCTATTGCTACTTGAGGGGATTTGATTCTGTGGATGACATCTGTTACCTGGGCCTTTTGTCGTATCCACTTTATTCTTTTATTCTGTTACGGCCTTTCTTGGTTATTCCCAGCATATTTCGTTCCATTGAGCAGTGTGCGACCTACAGTTTCCTTATGGTGTCTGTTTAAGTGGTCATCACCGGCAGTACACATTGATCCTTTTTCTTCTTTAAATAAAGTGACATTCTAGATTTGAATATGATTGAGTTTCTTCCATAAGTATTCCATACCAACTTAATTCTTGGTTGATTTCTGGTAGTAGAGATCCCGAGTTGTGTATTAGTTGTCCCAAATATATGTATTCTTTTGTATTTCCAGTGCTGTGTTATTTATTAGAATGTCTTTTCTGTCCACATTTCACTGGTGTGTTGTACATTGCTTTAGTTTTTGCTGCTACTACTACTGCCATTACTCGCTGACGAGTATTTGCTAAGTTCACGAGTTTTTGCTAAGTACATTTTGAGACCCACTTTATTGCTGGCTGTTCATTCATTTATGTTTGTAGTTCTTCAGGGCTATTGGCAATTAAGACTATGTTATCAGCGAATCTTAGATGATTGTGATATTCTCCATCTACTTTTAGTCCCTTGTTGGTCCCGTCCAGTTGACGGAAGATTTCTTCAAGTGTTGCTGTAAACAGCTTTGGAGATATCGCGTCTCCCTGTCGTACTCTTTTGTCATTTGGGAACTTTGGAGTTGTTTTATATATCATTACTCTCGCTTTGGCTTCTTTGTATATATTCACGGGAGTTTCTGTATATGGCCAGCCAATACGATAATAATTTTGCTAGAGCTTCTATTATTGACTTATACAGGGTGAGTTTTCTACGATGTTCTCTATGGGTATATTGGAAACTACTGGAGATAGAGAGTCGGTTAAATGGGGAAAGAATTGCAGTTTTGTGGGGTTATAAATATGCGCCTTTCAGATTTTTGAAAAAGTTTATGGCTTACTAGATGTTTCGAAAAAAAAAAATTCGGCTATTTTAAAACTTGTCCCTAATTCCATTATAAGCTATTTTAGAGAAAAAGTTTTCGGATAAAAGTTGTAGATAATCACATCCTTAATGAGATTGTGTCCTCCGTTTTTTTCTAAAGCCTGTCATTTTTGACATATAACACAAACATATGTTTTTTTAAATGGAAACCATAGTTGGCCATGACTTCATAAAAAGCGTAATTTTTTTAAGCTTTTTAGCGATATAAGTTATTAATATGTTTTTTTCGAAAAATTACTAAGTTATAGCCGATTCTTATAATTTTTAAACAATTTCTCTTAGTTAGCCATGGAAACAAGTTTAATCGTCTTTGCTCTCAGAAATGCGAAGCTATTACATCCAAACTTTGTAAATTAAAATAAACAAAAATTGTAAATACGAATTTTTCAAATAAAGAAAAGCGTGTAGGATTATTGGTTCAACTTTTCTTGACCATACATTTTCGAGGTTACGTTGATCGGTGAATGTTACGTTTTTTAAAGAACGGTTTTCAAGACATGTTAGAAAAGTGAAATTTAGTTATAGCCAATTCTTATCTTTCTTGGCTAATTTCACTTAGATTGCATGGTACTTATCACGGTATTCATGGTATTATGGATTGCATGGTATTCTTATTCTGTTATGATTTT